>NW_022589727.1:24364158-24370190 GCF_004348235.1 Phoca vitulina
GAGGTGGGGTGGGGAGGGGGAAAAGAAAAAGACTCTGCTCCTGACGTTTTCTAGGTTCAGTGAATGGAAGGGCATTAGCGAAAGACATGAGGAGACTGAAAGAGGAGGAGCGGCTTGCCTTGGGTCTATACGTGTGTGGGATTTACACACTGACACTAATTGCATTTTATTTCGTGGCTGCTTCCCCCTGCTTTTCCTCCTCCGTTTTCCTGGGTCTCTGCAGCCGTGCTTGTCAGGTCCCCAAACTGGCTTGATCTCACCTCCTCAGGGCCCAGGGCATTGTTCCAATTCCCTGTGCTCTGGGGGGTGGGGGTGGGGGTTTGGGTGGGAGTGTGGTTAGTGATGGAGGTGGTGATAACAATTACAGTGGTGAGGAGATAGATCAAATTTCCCAAACAAATAGCTTAAGGCAGAATTTTACAATAAAGGAAAAAAAAAAAACACCCTCTGGATAGATCTAATGAAACTCCTTCCAAAGTTCAAAAGATCATTGTTGACTTTTGTAAAAAAAAAAAGAAAAGAAAAAAAGAAAAAAAAGGTGGATTTATTTTAAAATTCTGTGTAGACTCCCCTTTTCTCACCTCCCTATCCCATGTTCCCTCAGACGAAAGAGGAACACTAAACATTAATAGCTCCTTGCCTTTCTGTAGGCATGCTTTTCAAAGCACTTTTATATCTAGTGTCTCAAGATAACTGGATGGAGTTGGGTAGCCGGTTTGTTTCCTGATAGGAGCAGTTGGCCAGAGAAACGCTAAATAATTTGCTCAGGTTCATGCAGACAATTCACAGCAGAGCCCAGACTAGGGCCCAGGAGAAAACACCACACAATTAGCAGGTACAATTTCTAAGCATCCATCACTTGACATAAATGGTACCTGAAGGTACTGGCAGGAACGTTCTTGTTGACATGACTCTGACTTCACCATGGCCTGGTCCATGTTAACCGAGGCTTTCTGGTAAACCTCCCTGGCACGGCTGACCGTCAGAGTGGAGGACCACGCGCTCTTCTTCAGGAGCGGCGCGTCCAGGTTGACAGGCAGGTTGGCACAGGTGGAGCACTTGACGTCGTTGTTACTGCGGGAGGCCTTGACCGCCTGCTCGCTGATGGTGTTGTAGGCCTCCATGAAGTACTGCGAGGCCGAGCGGTCGGGGCACCTGCCCATGGTCATCACGCCCGAGGGCGCGTGGTAGATGCACATGTCGCCGTCCAGGTTGTCATCGGAGCTCCACCAGCCGGGGGAGGTGTTGGGGCGGGCCTTGGGGTCCGCGCGCCGCTCCTTGCTCTTACTGCGCTTGCCGTACCGCACCGTCTGCGTCTCGTCGGGGCTGGCTTTGCCCCCGTTCACGCTGCCCTTGGACGGCCCCTCCAGGGAGTGCGACTTGGTGAAGAGCTTCTGGACCGAGTGGACCAGGTGGCGGATGCGGCCGGGGCTGTCGCTGCGGTGCTCCACGGCGGTGCGCTTGTACTGCAGCGTGTGGTAGCCATCGCGGTTGAGCGGCAGCTGCCTCTCAAACTGGTCCAGGAGGTTGGCGGGAATGCGGTTGGCCTTGGTGGCCAGGGTGCGGGGCACCAGGGCGCACTCGTCCTTCAGCTCCTGCTGCGACGTGTAGTGCCTGCGTGGGAAGGTGCTGCTGGCCAGCGGGTCGCTGAAGGGGCCCACGCACTCGGCCTGGAAGGAGTTCCGCTGGGTGTAGTAAGGGTGGTCCGCGGGGTGGTGCTCCACCGGGCTCAGCAGGTAGGGCTTGCGGTCCGAGGAGTGGTGCGACAGCGAGTCACAGGCCGAATCACAGGTGACGCCGTGGTGGTGGCTGCGGCTGCCAGATAACCCTTTCATTGCTGGTGGGCGGCAACCTCGGGGGTCATGGACACCCCGTGGTTAGGTTCCAGACCCGTCTTCTGCAAAGACCTGGAGGCAAGGAAGAAGAAGAGAGAGAAAATGGTTAATGCTTCTCTGGGTAAATAGATGTTGCTCTTTTGAGTGTCTGCTACTGTGTTCCCTTTCTGGCAGAAGAACTCAGCAGGGTCCTTGAAAGCAGTTTTAATACATGATTGGAAAAGCTCTATCACCTCTGTAGGGTGGGAAAGCCCACTCCAGTCAGATACCCGGAGACGGGAGGGGTGAAAGCTAGTAAACCTGGAAAAGGAATGCTAAATTGTTTTAAGATTATTTGAAAGCAAACCCCCTCCCTCTAGGATTCCAATAACTGGATGGAATCTTTCCCTTGCTTCTCTGCTTTTAGTCTTAACTGTCTGTTAAGCGTAAAGCATACAACCCCTTAGGGCTCAGTTTCTCTGGGAAGCCTTTGCTGATCCCCCTTGTAGGGAGAGTTAGTTCCCCTCTGTTTCCATGGTATCTGCTGCACACTCTCTCAGCTCCTGTGGAATTGTTTGTCTCAGGCAGTCCTGGGCTGGTTTAGTTCATCTCTCGCAGGTGGGCTTACTTCTTAGTCACCTTTCTATCCTCCTACCTAGTCCCAGGCCAGTTAGGTAAACACATAGTAAGTACTCCATTAATGTAAATAAAATAAATGTGGATGGAAAAAATAAGAGAAGCGACTGGCCCCTTATAACTTGAAGATATATCTTTTTATCTTCTGTCACATGCTTTCCCATTAGAATTCTGTAGTAAAAATTACAGCTCGCAAATACCCACCCCCCAACACCACAGTAATTAGAGTTGAAAACAGTAATGGTGGCAAATAAATCAGAGCTATAGAGAAAATCTGCCCCTGTTCTCTGTCATTAGAGGGAAACAGAGTGTGGAGGCGAGAATGGGGGAAGGGGCAGAGGGACAGAATCTCAAGCAGGCACCAAGCAGAGTGAGAAGCCTGACCCAGGGCTCCATCTCACGACCCTGAGATCATGACCTGGGCCAAAACCAAGAGTCGGACACTTAACTGACCAAGCCACCCAGGTGCCCCAAGAGCTTCTTCTTAACAAACAGAGAGCTGTTGAAGAACTTGAATTGGCTAGTTTGAATATCATGGCATCTCCTTTTCCTGGTTTAAAGGTTTCTGGTTAAATGTTCACAAGTGGTAGCAAGATGGCCAAAGGAAAGGCCCTGGAAATGTTCCCGAGGACATAAAGGACCTGGGCCTGAAGGCAGATCTGCCTCAGAGAGAAGTGAATCCTACAGATCCACCAGTGGGAACTCAGCTCATCCCAAGCACAGGTCTTCCCTTTAGTAGCAGAGACTGCTGTTCCACAGGACAGAGTATGTTCTTTTGACTCTAACTTCTTTGAGAGTTGACTGGGTTCCTATTAACAGCCTGATTTATTTTGAAAGCTTCCTATAGGAGTTGTCTTGAAAAACCAACATGACTGTGCAAAATACCACTAATGTCATTTCAGATATTCAGAGAGGGAGAGATAAATGGTTTAATTTAGAAACAACCACAACAAATAAAAACACACACACATGGCCTAATGAAGAAAAATGCATACTTTTGAGAGGTCAGGTCTCATTTATTCTATGGGCTGTCCTGTATGTGGGAGTTCCTGACAATGTTGAAAATCTTGATCCAGACTTTATGACTCCCCCTTTTCCTCCTAGTCTCTCAGCTTCTGCATTAATGGCTCAGCAAAACTGATTGGGGGGTTTTAATCACTGGAATCTTTCAAAATTGGTTAGTTTACTAAATTATGAGCTCCTTGAAGGCAGGGGCTATGTGCCCAGCAAATGCTTGGCTGATGGTATGAACTGGGTAAAATATTTATTCAATGCAAAATTTACCAGTGTGGTCCAGACTGTGATTTGAGTCAGGTGTATTTAGTGGAAAGAGGACTGTGTGACGAGAGAAGGGCCATGCACAAGGAAGGGACCATCTCATGGGTATTCCAGAGACCATTGGTTTCAGAGTACAGGAGGAGCAGGCAGATGGATGCTCCTTCTGCCTCTGTGAACCTTTGACTTCTGAGACTCCATACCTCATCAGAGAACATCCTACCTATCTCTACCTATCTTGATGCTAAAGTCTGAGGAGCTTGCCTGCCCTGACGACTACGTGATGCCTAGACAGAAGACTATCTGAAGGACAGAAAGAAACTGACACTGAAAGAGATAAAAAGGCAAGAAGGACTCATGATACCTGTGGGTCAGCTAAATCAAAACTTGCCCCCTGAAGAGAGACTAATGAAGGAGATTTTTGCATAAAATACTTTGGGACTGCTTTGTATGAAGTTATGATCCTACGATTGAGTTGTGGCAAGGAGGGATTTAAGAAGATTAGGTACATGTTTTTGGCAAAACTGTGGCACAAACTAATTTAGATGGAAAAATCCATTGCATGAGGGAGTCTCTCTATATAAAACAGGTCCTGTTGAAGACATTTTTGCCTTTTAAATATGGACTTAAAAGTAAAAAAAGAAGCCCACAAAAATAACAACCGAGTAGGGTTATAGTCACATAAAAAGCCTTATGATTACACATATTAGAATCCCTGTATATAAAATAATAATGAAATAATGCTTCAGAATTTCCTTCTGAAGTAGCCAGGTCTCAGGTAGATACTTTCTGCTAAGTAAAATGTGAAACTGGCAAGAGCCGAAAACATGAATTATACATATTTACTCCAAAATGAACAAAATTATTTCAATCACTATTCAATATTTAGTTATCTTTAATATGACAACAGCATTTCACATAAAATAATGTTACCTGAGGACTAGCAGAGCAAATGAAGAGCTTTTGCAAAGCCATTCATGATGAATTAGTTAAATGATGTAGCCAACGATAAGTTTTGTAAATTAAACATACACAGCTTGAGTTTTACTAAAATGTAAGTGGGCCATTTTCAACATAGAGCCAAGCACTTATATTTTCTTAGAGGGTAATAAGTTGCAGCAAGGATAAATAAGTTAGCTTTCCTCCTCTTAATATTTGTAAAAAGGATACTGAGATCTTAATCCCTTTTCTCTATGATGTGGGCAAACAAGGTCATGAAAAAATGGCAATAAACAATCATAAACATTTCTAAATGCTCAATCTGTCTTTCTGGTCCAGGCCAAATAAACAACTTATTTGGCCCAGTTATATTTTTCTATAGGAAATCTTACACTCCTACTCTCCTGTCATTTGAAAAGGGCAATTGATCAACTTGTGATTATAAGGTAAAGCAACACATTTGGTGGCTTCCTGGGGAGTGGGGGCAGATGATCCATAGCCTTCAATGGCTCAACAATTCCTGGGGGCCCCTGCTCTTCCTTCTCTCATTCTTCCCTTCCCTTACTCTTAAACTCCCTTTCCATGCACTTCTTTCTGCCACTTCTTTCTTCCCCTCTCCTATTAAGGTTTATAAGTGACGTCCACGGACAACACTTGTTCCATCCTGCAGTGTAACTGGGAAGAATTAACTGAGCATCCCTCATGCGCAGACAACGAAATGCATATAGCAAATCCCTAATGGACAAAAGGCTTATGATGTTCTCAGAGAGACATGACCTAGTCACAAAAAAAGAGGAATAATAATTCCTATTATCTTCTGTATTCTTGGAAAAGGAAGCTGCTAGCCCCTGAATTAGATTTTAAGTGGCCATAAAAGATTTCTCAAAATAGAAAGGGAAATTGCCTTTCATGCCTTCCTTTTTGAGCAAGGGTGGGAAGTGTGCGTCAACATGCCTTCATAAGGGTGTCTATGACTACAGTGATCATCTCTGATATTTTTCTTCACTATGACTTCAAAATTGTGTTTTGTTGTCCTCCTAAGTTCGGATTTTACTGTCAGACCATATGTTCTGATTTTTGACTTGGAAAATTTCTTGACTATATTGGCCACCGTGAGATGAGCTCTGAGGTGTGAGATGTATCTGTTTTTTTTTAACACCTTAAAAAAAGACTTATTTATTTATTTTTGAGAGAGAGAGAGCTGGAATGGGGTGGGGGAGGGGCAAAAGGAGAGGGATAGAGAATCTTTTTTTTTTTTTTTAAGATTTTATTTATTTATTTGAGACAGAGAGAATGAGAGAGAGAGAACACATGAGAGGGGGGAGGGTCAGAGGGAGAAGCAGGCTCCCTGCCGAGCAGGGAGCCCGA
>NW_022589727.1:24370290-24642802 GCF_004348235.1 Phoca vitulina
TTATTTGAGACAGAGAGAATGAGAGAGAGAGAACACATGAGAGGGGGGGAGGGTCAGAGGGAGAAGCAGGCTCCCTGCCGAGCAGGGAGCCCGATGCGGGACTCGATCCAGGGACTCCAGGATCACGACCTGAGCCGAAGGCAGTTGCTTAACCAACTGAGCCACCCAGGCGCCCCAAGGGATAGAGAATCTTAAGCAGACTCTATGCTGAGCGTGGAGCCCGACGTGGGGCTTGATCCCACAACCCTGAGATCATGACTTGAGCAGAGACCAAGAGTTGGAAGATTAACTGACTGAGCCACCCAGGTGCCCGAGATGTGCCTGGTTTTTACAGAGTTCCTACACCTGGAGCAGAAGCATTGCTGTACCAATGATGACTAAAGCAAGAATGATCCAGCACTGTAAAGGAAATTCTCAAGGTAGGTAATTTATTTGACCCGAGGGAGAAACAAACAAACCACATATTAGAAGATGCTGACAAGGGGAAAATAGTCTTGCAAAGCTGGCAAGTCCTTATTTCACTTTGATTTCTGTGCATGTCTTTATTTAGAGCTACTGTTCTTGATTTTTCTTTACATGCAGATAGAAGAACCAAGGGAAGGGCTTCTACTCTCTCATTCAGTGAAGACTGACAGCCAGACCATCATGACTTGCTTTAGAAAGAACAATGTGGGGGACCCTGCCCAGGAGAACAGGGAGCACTGTGTTCTGGTTTTCAGAGAAATTGGGATGAAGAAATCACCAAAAATTTTTTCAGGGTCAAGTTGCCTTGGCTTTCCTCCATGCGACCTGCCCATGCCAGGTTGTAACATTCAATGGAAGAGAGGGAGAAAGGATTCCCTTATTGAAGAGTATAAAGTAGTCTCAGAATAATGACTATGTTTCCTAGTCTCCCTAGATGTGCATAGGTGACTAATTCTGGCTAATGGAATGTGATTGGAAATGGCACGTGCAGTTTCTGGAAAATGTCTCTAAATATCTCTTTACCCCTTTCCTGGCTGGAATGTGACATGCATGAGGTGTAAGTTATCATTGGAGCAGCACAAGATAAAGGTGCTGGCCACAGAGGAGTGCTGTGTCAGCCCAGCTCTGCATCTTGCTTATGCTGGAGGAAAGAGACCTTTACCTTTGCCTACGCCACTGTTATTTTGTTTTCTGATGCTTGCCTCTGAACCTATTCTTAAGCGAGATGGGAAGTCAAGGCCAAATCCCGAGGAGCTTTCATAAGCTATCCTAGTACCAGGATGTGGCTTTGCAGGTGGTGGTACTCCATGAGAGCAATTTAAACCAGGTAGTGACATGGCCATCCAGGTACTAAAGATTTCCCTGGCTGTAGCTACAGACTAGATCTAGGGGTGGAGAGAGGCAAGGGAATCTAAAAGAAGCAATCATTTCTTGCTTGGGCCTTTCAGGAGGACACTGAAGAGGAAAGAGTACCTCTGAGGAGGGTGAGATTGTGGCCCGCTGGGGCAGTGCCTCCCTTTGCAAGCCTCTTTGCTCACACGTGTGTGTTTCTGCCACAGTCTAAACACATAGGGGACTTTCTGCACAGAACAAAATTCTATGCAATATGGATGCAGGTTCCCCAATGTTTATAGCAGCAGTGTCCACAATGGCCAAACTAGGGAAAGAGCCCAGATGTCCATCGACAGATGAAAGGATAAAGAAGATGTGGTATATATATACAATGGAATAGTACTCAGTCATCAAAAAAAAAAAAAAAAAAGAAATCTTGCCATTTGCAATGACGTGGATGGAACTAGAGGGTATTATGCTAAACAAAATAAGTCAATCACAGAAAGACAATTATCATATGATCTCATTCATATGTGGAATTTAAGAAACAAAACATGATCATAAGGGAAGAGAGGAACAAATAAAACAAGACAAAATCAGAGAGGGAGACAAACATAAGAGACTCTTAACCATAGGAAACAAACTGAGGGTTGCTGGAGGTGGGTGGGGGAATGGGGTAACTGGGTGATGGACATTAAGGAGGGCGCATGATGTAATGAGCCCTGGGTATCATATAAGACTGATGAATCACTGACCTCTGCCTCTGAAACCAATAATACTTTATATGTTAAATAATTGAATTTAAATAAAAAATGGATTCAGGTTTTCTATCAGCAATTTTTTATTCTCTTAGTAATAAATCCCAATTCTATGGGGATTGAGAAGGAAGAACTTTATGAATGCTCAACGGGCTTATGATTTTAAATAAAAAATTACAAAAAAATGGAGGAATGGTTCTCACTAATATACCACTGAAAAACAAAGCTATTCCATTTTAGGGTAAAAGTAAACAGAAAACCCAGCAGAGGGGAGGGTGTGAGTTAACATTGCCCAAAGTTAAGGCCCACTTTTCAGACATTTTCTGACCTTCTGAATCTGTAGCTACAAAAGATGGCCGAATGCCATTCTCTTTCAATTTTCCAGACTTCCCTACCTGACGATTTTCATGTGTTCTATACTTAAAGTCATATAAATGCCATTGGAGCACCTTTGAATAAGCACAGTCTGAAACACACCATATTACAATGCTAAGCCATATTACAGACCCAGAATGTATTCTGGCTTTTCCTTAACATTAATTGCTATTCTAATCATCTGCAGTTGGATTTGGTTTGTGAATACCTCCTTCAGTCAGTCTGCTTCTACAAATAAATGCCTTGCGAACATTTCCCTTTCAAAAGATATGATATTGTACAAAAAAAAAAATACAAAACAAAAAAGCAACAACCCAAACCTCCTCCAATTTGGTCCCTGTAGGTAGCACAATTCCAACTGCCTTTGTCTTCATACAAAGCTTTTAAAAAGTGGTTTCACTTTGACTTTTGAGCATAAAAAGGTGGAGGGTGATATTTCTTGAGAAATGGTTAGTAAGTCCTCATTAATATTGGTATATACTTAACTGCCTGTTGAGTAAAATCTCATAGAATTTAGGAGGGGATTTTTATTGTGGAGATAATTGAGGCAGTACATTATAAAAACCTCACAGCATTATTTTAGACTGGTGATTTTTGGAAGGCTGCTGTTCTGACTCTATATGCTCTCCATGGAATTGACCCCATTGGGATTTCTAGGAGAGGGTCTGGTTACCTCAGCTATGCCTATAGATGGATTCCCCTGGGACAGAACGTGATTGCCTTGACCTGCCATGACCAATAGCTCTTGGGGAGGCACTGTGGCAGGGGGAGACCCTATCTTATGGGAGTAAAACACATATCTGCCAAGTTTTCAGAGAAAATAGCAAAGACCGTCAATGTCTATTGAAAAACAATGTTAGGAAAGATATGCAAGCCACTGATCAATGTAGGAGAAACAGGAATGATGATAGAATAAAACTCCTGAATGGGATATAAAGACAGCCATGGTGGAGAAGGAAAAATGCAAAACCAGTGACAATCAAAGCAGCACAATACAACTTGAAAAGAAGCAGTGGAAATAGCCTCTGATGAAAGTGGAGTTATTTTTGTCTACATCTCTCATAACTAGCTAAATAGTCCTGTGAACATGTTCTGGCACATTCTAGACAACTTGCTTCAGAGCCAGACTATGTATTTTTTTTTTTTTTACCTGAATCAAAGATTATTTTTTTCTCATAAATTTCCTTCTTTTATATGCTGCTTGCTTTTCTTCCCAAGTTTGCTGTACAAATCTACTGAGGGCTGAGGCTCCAAAAGTACCTAGAGTGGTTCCTTCTGTGGGAGCTCCTCAGCTGACACCCGCTTTGGGGAAATTTTTTTCCCCTGCCTGAAGCCTCCAAGGCTGCTGTCCAGGCCAGGAACATTGAAGGTAATTACTCCCTCCTCCGAGCAGATTGCACCGGGTTTGAAGACCCAACTTAGGGCCGTCCATGCAGAAGCTTAGCTGAGTTAATCAGATGCTGGCTCCCGGAAATTTAAATGGAAATGTTCCTAGAGTCACTGAACCCTGGTGAGCTTATCTGCAAAGTCAAGTAGAGGAAAGGCCAGTGTTGGCACCACGGGAAGGAGAAGTCAAGTGCTATTTGAAACTGTGGGGCCGCAGAGACAGGGCCCTGCCGAGGAAGCCAGGAGGGGAGGGGAGAGGAGTAGATATGCAGACAGAAGCAGATCCATGTAGCCCCAGGTAAAGAAACAGAGAAGCTGCCCAGCGACCTTCCACACCTAGTCCGGCCCAGCTCCCTACCCAGAATGGCCAGGACCCAGCGGTCTGTGGCAGAACCATGCAGGCCCCCCAAAGCATCCCTATCCGAGGAAAGAGACCGTCCTGCCCCTCTGGGCCAACTACAACCATAAGAGAAGCACCACCAGTGTTCTATGTCACAGGGGGCCCAAATGTGAGTCTCAGAAGCAGCCCATTCAGAACTGGCTGAGGCATCTTTAAGTGGCCTTTACCACCTTAAGTTCAATCGGCTTCAATAGCCTATACACAGTCCTTCAGATTTCATCTTCATTCTTTCACTGCTATCATCAGAGAGAGAGGTGGTCAGCACCCAGAGGGTGAGATGGGCAGTCTCTGCGGCTAACCATTGTCAACGCCGTGCACCTGGAGTGTTTTTCTGCAGGTGGTTCCCCACCCGCCTCCCCACCCCCGCCCCTGCAATGGCTGCTGTGGATGGGCATGAGATTCGCAATTTCTCAAACACCACTCCTGCTGCTTCCCTGTTCGCATAGTTTTTATAGGACCTCATTCTTACTCTTCACATGTCTAGCAATTAGACTCCTTTTCACTTTTGTAATGTGATCCTATTTGTTCATTTCGGAACAGGTTGTTCTTTCCCCTCTAGATTTCTAACCCCGATCTTAAACAAACAAATCCTTCTCCACGAAGCTTTCTGAAACACCATTGCTGTGACAGAGAAGAAAACATAAGGACATTTGCTGTCCCTGGATGAAAATCACTTAGTTTTGACAGATAAGGGTGTTACCCTGTAAGACCACAGATTATATCCTTTCAATGTGCTGGGCGTGGAGTCAAATCACATCCATGCATATGAATTTAATTCAACATCTATTTATTGAATTCAACATCTATTTATTGAATAACTGCATGTATTGAATTACATGCAGTGCCCTGGGCACTGTGAGAAGAATTAAGGATTCTTATTATTCCCACTCCCACCTCCCATCTCTCATGTTTCCTCCTTCCCTTCTCCTCATTCCAGCTCTCTGATCGCTCTCAGGATAGTTTCTTCTGTTCTCCAGTTCCTCGACAACTCCTTTTTCTCTAGTTCTGTCAATGCCCAGGGTCTTGCTTCCTTCCCTTGCTGGCCTAGGAGACACATCACGTCAAACATTCTTTTGTAAGCACCCTCAGCTCCTGGCTCTATGATTCTTCTTTCTGCCTCATCTATTCTGGACAACATAAAACCAAGGAGTGACATCACTATCGTTCTGTTCTTCCACACAGGGGCTGCTGAATGTCACTGGGGACGGGACTGGTGCCATGACAAATTCCCAGTGTCCAAACTCTGCTCCAATCCCAAAGCTGATCAGGAAGAACATGGCGGGTCTCCTGCTTCTGTTGCTGCTATTCCAAGCCCTTGACTCCCTTGCTCGAGTCTCATCTGGACTTGGTAGGAAAAGCAAAGACAGTAACCAATAAATACTAAGTGAATAAAAAAGGAATGATCCTTCTGCCTCTAGTAACCACAATAATTAGAAACATTGTTGAGCTCCTATATACCAGGCCGATGTTGAGCCCTTTAAATGCATTAGCTCATTTCATCCTCAAACAGTATGTGGTAGGGACTCTTCTCTGGATAAGAAGACAGACTATTGAAGATTAAACAACTCTTCTGAGATAATACAGATAGTAAATTTTGAACCTACCCTGCTCTTAACACTAAGTCATAATGACTTTGTTCCCACCCCCTCTAGCGTGCACACACACACGCACACACCTCACGGCATTTCCCATAATCCTAACAGTATGATTTGTAATGTGATCTTTGTTATCTGATCAGGACATTTCTCACTTTAAGTTCTTTCCAGACTTCCTACACTTTTACAATATAATCTAAACCTTTGCATATGACCCCGAGTGAGAGATTTTCATGATCTAGACCTCACCCACCAGACAGCCTTTTCTACTGTCCCCCCACTCCTTATGCCACCAGCACTGGGCTCCACGTACACTTCCCCACATGCCATGATTTCCAGTGTCCTTGTGCCTTGTGTTCTCTCAAACATTCATCTCTGCTCACGGAGCCAATTCTCATTCCTCCTTCCAGAGGAGGTACAAAGACAGCCTCCTCATGGAAGTGAGAGGCCTTCTAATTTCTGACCCAGTTGAGGAAATAAACTACGTAAGCGTGAAACAATCAGAGAATAATACAAGTCAGATTCTAATCAAGCCCTAGTTGGTGTGGAGGCATGTTGCATCTGTAATGCGCCAAGGAAAAAGCTTTTGGAAAAAAACACATGTTGAAGCTGCAAGAGGTAAGGAGTGCAAAGACATCTCAACCTAGGAGGTTCAGGCAGTCCAGAGAAGCACCTCCTTCAAAGACGAGGTTCTCAGGGTGATGGACAATGCTTACTCTGTATTTTGTTCAAACCTGACTATTTCATTCCCCCTCTGGCACTTTGGCCTCCACTCTCTTTTGTCTTTGATGATACTATCCAGATGTGACTTGGATGGTCTGAGAGTGGCGAATGTGGCCTCAATATTCAGGCCTCTGTCTGGGTTCCTTCCATGTGATATGAGGCCGGTGGAAGGGAGTGAGAAGAAACAGGTGTTTATACTTGCATGGTTTTTACTGTCTGGATGTCATCGACCTCGGCAGAGTGTCTTCTGAATGAGGGCCACGGGGGGGACCCCTCTCAGGTCTCCACGTTCATAAGGCTGTGTGTTTAACCGCTGCTGTTTAATCTCACAGGTACTGTGACTCTTGGAAGATGAATGTGTTTCCACCTGCTTTGAGTATCAGGACATTTATTGGGAAATGTATGACAAAATGGTAATGGTTTCGTTACTTTTCTAATTTTATTCTACTTTCATTATGTTTCACTTGGCTATATCCTTTATCTCCTTTCGTGAGCTACATATCTTATTAACCCATCCTTTGTGGAAAAGTTGGAGTAGGGGTGGAAAACCTGTATCTATCCAGATATCTCTGTATTATATAAAGATAAATACTTTGTTAACATATTTTTTCTTTTACTGGATACCATCACTTGACTGTAACAATGGTTCTTCAACTTGAGTGAGCCTAAGAATCAGCTGGAGGGCTTGCTAAGACACAGATTGCTGGATACCGTGCTCAGAGTTTCTGGGGGTGGTTCCCAGTAATCTGTATTTCCAACAAATTCCCTGGCAATGGTGATGCCGATCCAACAACTACATTTTGAGAACTACTGATCTAGATTATCTATTTCTCATGTCTGTGATTCTTCTCAGAATGCACCTCTTCCTTCCCTCCGTTAGACTTAAAGTCATACTTTTCCTTCACTTGCCAGCTCCGTTGTCACTTTTAGGGGGAAGCCTTTGTTGAACCCAGTTGGTAGAGTTAACGCCCATCTTGTGGGTTCTCACGGCACATTATTCGTACCCCCACCAGGCACCGGAAGTGCTTGCTGTAATGTATTGTGTCACATGCATATCTGTCCCAGGAGACTACGAGATTCTAGGAGGCGGAGCAGGCCTCACTCATTTTCATCTCACCATTTCCTGGGAAGGTCCCTGACACACAGTACGTACTCACTGCATGGTAGCCAAATAAATACACGAATGGGAAGTCTCCTGCCTGGGAAACATGATATTTTCATGGAATAAATTGTAGTAATTTAGAAATAAAATGACTGTCTTTATCCCAGGAATAATGCATCTTCAGCATCAGCACCGTGATCCTGGGTAAGTAGTGGAGTGGTGCCGAATGGAACTTGCTGAAGGAAGCCTGCTTTGCTGCCTCAATCCCCAGCACACAGGTTGCATCTGTCCTGTGGCCCATTCATCCCTCTTCAGGCTTTTCAGCAATTAGAGGCTGTTGAGCTGCAGTGGAAATGATTTGTAGAAACAAAGAAGATTCTAGGTCAAATTCTCTGCACATCTCTGAAGTCAGGGAGACTTTTGGGTTGGAAGCTGGCTGCTAAGAAACTGAATGTCATGAAGGAAGGCCATTTTCGTTTTCTGCAGTGGGCTCTAACACTCTCGCTAGGCTCTGGCATTATCTCAGTGGGATTTTTGAATCCAGTGAAATACAAGCTTTGCCTATTATGTATCAGGAACTCAATATACACTCTTTGGAACCCTTGCAAGTGTGGCATGCTCTCTCCTCTTTGCACAGATGAAGAAACTGAGGTCCATAGAAGTTAAATATCTTGCCCAAGGAGCACAACCAGTAAGCAGGTAAGCTAGGACTTGAGGGGTCTGTAAGACTTAAGGCACATGTTCTTCCTGCCCCATTAGTAGCTCCAAGAAACTTCAGGATGCTGGGGGCATCCCGGCAGGGACCACCCTGCAATCCACATCTTTTGGACTTTCCTTGGAAGAAAAGTTTAGCGGTTAAAAGAAAAAATGGAAAAACCCAAAAGATAATACCACCATACTTGGTCACATAGCCTCTTTTTTATTTAAGATTTTATTTATTTGAGAGAGACAGAGAGAGAGTGAGAGAGAGAGAGCATGAGAAGGAAAGAGAGAGAGAAGCAGGCTTCCTGTGAGCAGGGAGCCCAACACGGGGCTCAATCCCAGGACCCTGGGATCATGACCTGAGCCAAAGGCAGACGCTTGACCGACTAAGCCACCCAGGAGCCCCAGATTGCCTCTTTTTGATAGAAGAAGACCACCCAGCTTAAGCATTTAATAAGCTGCCTAGCAGAGTGCACCCTCTGCTAGGTATGGATAGGTGACCCTGAGATCTTGTTTATCACTCTGACTTTGTACAAGTCAAAGATGTTGGCTTGTAAATGCTGCTGATCCTAAGGCCATAGATACTCATACGCTTTTCTCCCCACCACCTAGACCTTTATATAAAATGTGGATAATGTTTGTAGCCTCAAAATAGAAGTGAGCCAGTGTAGACAATCACCTTTCAGTTATCTACAAAAGAGCTAACATTTGTGTATTCCTGTTTTTCCCAACAAATATTTACTGAGTATCTACCAAATGACTGGTACAGTCTAGGGACCAGAGATCCAGTAATGAACACAACTCAAAAACTCCATGCCTTCATGGAAAGTACATTCTTGTGTGGGGAGACAGACAGCAAACCAATATACAATGTATAAAATGATGATAATTGTATCATATGATCTGCCAGGTGATGACATATAGAATGTCTTTCATAACTAGTCTTTTGTAAATTCTTTGCTGACCTGGACACATTGAAAATTATACAAAAATACTGGCTTATTTATTAAAAAGGTAGTTTATTTGGGGCACCTGGGCGGCTCAGTCGTTAAGCATCTGCCTTCGGCTCAGGTCATGGTCCCAGGGTCCTGGGATCGAGCCCCACATCAGGCTCCCTGCTCGGCAGGAAGCCTGCTTCTCCCTCCCCCCACCCGCTTGTGTTCCCTTTCTCTCTGTGTCTCTCTCTGTGAAATAAATAAATAAAACCTTTTAAAAAAAGGTAGTTTATTTTATTTTAATTAATTTTTTTTTTAAGAGATTGAGTGTGTGAGCAGTGGTGCGGGGGGAGGGCTAGAAGGAGAGAATCTGAAGCAGACTCCCTGTTGAGTGTGGAGCCTGATGTGGGGCTCGATTCCACACCCTGGGATCATGACCTGAGCCGAAATCAAGAATCGGACTCTTAACTGACTGAGCCATCTGGGCACCCCAAAGAGGTAGTTTAATAAAGTTTACACCTGTTAGTATATTTCAGCAAATATTAGGTAAATAGATATGTCTGTGTGCCAGGCCCTGTCCTAGGTGCTTTATATGTATTTTCCCACCCAATTATCATGGTAGCCCTATTAAGCAGGTACACTTATCTGCATTTCCCAGACGAGGAAAACAAGGCAGGTGGAGGTTAAATAATTTGCTCAGAGTTAATCCAGGAAGCTGGACCCCAGAGCTCAAGCTAGGCACAGCTATCCTATCAATGACAAAGTTTGTCTTTGTCGCTTACCCTATTGATGAGATGCCAGCAAGGCTGCAGCCTACGGCTGCCTAAATTGTGCACAGCACAACTGCAGGGGGCAGGCTGACGTGTGGGGCAGCAGCTCTGTCGCTTTGCTGTCACTGAGGTGCCGACAAAGAATGTACTTCCATTTAAAACATTGAATATCAGCAGAATTGCAAAGAGGACACTGGCGAAAAACCATGCATTCTGACATCAAGTTGAAATAGGATTACTCATCTATTATTATTAGTATTACCTAATAAAACAATAATTGAAATTACGTATTTCAGGGACATAGACATGTACTTCATATATACCTTATCTACACTTTTAGGGGGGCTACTTAAAGGGGGAAAATGCTAGAAACCTAGAATAATTTAGGAAGCTTTCCATACAAAATGCCTTTTTTTTTTCCTCTGCACCTCTCTGAGCTTAACCTGGACATTTTCAGTTTTGCCCTGGGCCCCTTCTCCTCACTATCTGCTAATGCTGGCATGGGCTGTGAGGTAATTCATACCATTCAGGGAGCCATCCTCTGCTACAGTGATACGTAAGGACCTGAAGCCAAAGAAAGAAGTAAGTGTGGGGAGAGAAGCCACAGTAAAGACTATGATTCATTAGGGTGACACCCGATGAACAGTCCGCACTAGAACCTTCAATGGTAACCACTGTCTGTGGCAGATTTCCCTCTGACTGCTGAGGGGTATTGTTTCTTCTTCCCAAATCTGCATCAAGACAAAATTCCATGTGAGTGGGGTTACAAGTTTCATTTCCCAGCCAAATTACACGGGCAGCCTAAAATCCCAGTGGACCAGATGCAGGCGGGACCAACCCGTGGTGAGTGTTCAGGGTGTAAGTGGGATGACAAGTGGCTTCAAATGGGGACGGGAATGTTAAAGGAACGTTGGCTGTAGGGAAATGGTTCACTTGAGATTTGAACACAACTTCTGGATTCTTACTTAGGAGGTGAGATTCAAAACCGGGATGCTTTTGCCCTATTTCTTGTTCTCTGTACACAAGATGCTCAGGCTCGATCACATTTCAGCAAACGTCCTTCCGGTCACCTCGAGCTTCAGCCTACCTTCAATCCAGCACTAAGCATCTTTAACAAGAAATAGGCGTCTTCTCTTACTATCCTACTTTTTGCTTGTGTGGTCTTTGAAATGTGTTGTTTTTTCTCTTTCCCCCTCTCTCTCCTTTAGAGATGCTCTTTAAGGAAAGATCAGTTGTATAAAGTGCAAGGGTTCTCCCACAAAGGTCTTTGGCATGTGACTGACAGCTCCATCCCCAGTTTTAAACATGGTCAGCATTTTGTGTCCTTTGGATGAGGAAATCCCTTTAGAATTGTTTAACTTAAGCTTTCTATCAAGATTCCTTTTTCATTTTTAGACTCTGAGAATTACTCTGGGTCACTGAATGTATGCGGAAAAAACCTGAAAAAATAAATTGGGGAGAAAAACGTTTCTAAGCACAAACACGACCTCCGCACAAAGGGTTGGAACCCAGTGGCGACTAATCATCACATCAAGCTGGCTCCATGGGCGGTGGGGGGCTGGGCTGAGGGAATCTACTGCACTCCCACGGGATAAGAGAACTGGAAAGGGAGACAGAGAGGGAATCCGTTATGGGTGCCACAATTTGTCTCGCCTGTGGGTTGCTGCAAGTGTGAGGTAATTTACATGTGTACCCATACAGGACATTGTTATTCTTCATCTGAGGCTGCGGATCCCCGGCTCAGGATCTCTCACTGTGTCTCCCCCCCTCCACCATTGTTCCCTGGATCTGGGCATTCATGGCCCTTTGGAAAGAACAGCATTTGTAGCACTTTTTAAACATTTAACTCACTGAAGAGTAGTTAATCTGCATATTATTCTGTCTTCCTTCCAAATGTGAAATCCTTAAGGGACTTGATTGCTCAGCAACTAGCCCAATGCTGGGCACTGAGTAAGTGCTCAATAAATGTTAAATGCATAAAACAAAAGGAGGCCAAAAAAAAAAAAAAAAAAAAAGCCCCATCAGCTTGCTGGCTCACTTGCATGTCCCATAAATGTTCAGAGTGGATACTCCAAGACTGGTAACAGAGGAACATTGGCCCTTGGGGAGACGGAAAGAGCCACATGTGATTGTGTTTGATTAGACTGAGTTGGTTAAGAGAAGAAAGGAATCTGACTTCAGGAAGCTATTTTCTACAATGTGGGAGTTTGATGTAACAAAATCCTGCCTTGGAGATCCCTTGTTTGGGTTGCATGTACTGATAACAGCAAAATGGGCAAAGGAGGAAGAGATTTAGAAATAATAGAACAGGGGCGCCTGGCTGGCTCAGTCAGTTAAGCGTCTGCCTTCGGCTCAGGTCATGATCCCAGGTCCTGGGATCCAGCCCCGCACAGGGCTCCCTGCTCCACGGGAAGCCTGCTTCTCCCTCTCCTACTCCCCCTGCTTGTGTTCCCTCTCTCGCTGTGTCTCTCTCTGTCAAATAAATAAATAAAAATCTTTTTTTAAAAAAAAGAAATAATAGAACAGATTTTCTGTCCAAGTTCCACTGCCTCTTGTGTCACTCTGTCCACCTCACCCTCTGCATTCCTCCAGAATGATCTTTCTAACCTCCTAATCTGATCACACCCCTTCCCTGCACAAAACTCTCCAGTTCCTTAAAAATAAAACCCAGTTCCTCGCACAGCCTGTATGGTCCCTCCTGGCCTCACTGTTACTCTCCTCCCGCCTCACCTCTACCTCCTCCAGCCTCAAACCCCGGGCTACAGCCACGAGGCCGCTTGCAGTTTCCTTATCCACCTGTTGCCCCGTTCTTTACGACCTCCTCCTCTGGTAGAATGCCCTTCCCAGCCGCGTGATTCCTCCTCGTCTTTCAAAATGCAGTTGCTCCCCCAACCCCATCATGACCCCTTCACCTTTCACGTGTCACCTCCAACAAAGCTCTGCCACTATTTTCTGTACCCATCTTCCTCCTCTCTAGCTATCCCTTCTGCTGTGAGCCAGTCATGGTTACACTTAAGGCCGATATACTTTCTAGTTTATGTCCAGTCTGCTGTTCATCAATAATAAGCTTTACAGTCTCCTAAAACTGTAAAAGCCGAAGCTCATGAAGGAATTTAGGAGCTGGTTGCCTAGGGACAGGGGCCACCATGTTCCCAGCTATCAGAGACATGATCCTGAGCTGTTCTAGGTGGTCGATTCATCTCCAGGTGGGGCTCTGACCCAGATGTCTCTGACCCCTGACCCTCAGCCTCCCAGATCCTCAGAGGTGGCAATATTTTACTGCCTACATGGAAGTGCTTCCCAATGTACTCGACCACTTCTGCTTGTCCTAAGAAATCTCTCCCTTTTGTTTTCTCAAAAAATAAAGGTAGGTTCTTACGCTTGTTCTCGGCAACTAGGGGTAAGCAGCCCATATATAGGGAGTCCGAATGAAATTAAACCCTAGAACTAGAATTTATTTTTTTAAATTTTATTTTTTTAAAGATTTTATTTATTTATTTGACAGAGAGAGACACAGCGAGAGAGGGAACACAAGCAAGGGGAGTGGGAGAGGGAGAAGCAGGCTTCCCGCTGAGCAGGGAGCCCGATGCGGGGTTCGATCCCAGGACCCTGGGATCATGACCTGAGCCGAAGGCAGACGCTTAACGACTGAGCCACCCAGGCGCTCCTAGAACTAGAATTCTTGTTTTCATGGTTAACTTCTCTTGGAGACAAGGCAAATGGAAGGGATATCAAGTTGTTGTTTTTTTATTAAATGTATTTAAATAAAAAAATGAGTCTATTTGTAGAAAATTATAAATAAAAAAATAATACCAATAGAGCCAGATGTGGTGAAAGTCATGATAGTGGTATATAAATGATGGATGTTTGGGAAACAGTGACATATATCAGGTGCTCAATCAATGTTAATTTAATGGATAATTGAAGGTCTCTTGCATCTTCTCCCTTCTTTTGGCTTCTCTAGCTTCCACAACCGATCTGGCTTTGCCTCCAGTTTGTATTACTGTAATTATCTCATATTCTGGAGCTATATTCCTGCCTCTACCTTCTGCCCAGCTCCCCCATGCACTAGCACAACCTACTCATAAATGTGCCATGGTTTCTTCTCGCCTAGCAAGAAAGCACTGACTTTAGACATTCCCGAAAAGCTGCTTCAAATTCCCTGGAAACTGGCTCAGATTTGTCCTTCCAAATGCGTCAGCCCAAGTTCCTTTGCATAGACCTTGTGGACATTTATGAATCCTAGGCAATACCTGGTCTCTTTTTGGCTCCAGGACTTGGCTTAAGTGGAAAGTCCTCAGAATCTTACTCATCTCTTACAAGTCTTATTCAAATCCTCCTCCTTCTTTGAAGGCTCCTTTGCTCATTCCATCTGGGGGTGATCTGTCTCTCCTTAGAGCTATAGCAGCACTTCGACTGTGGGAAAATATTCATCATGTGTATATTATATTGAAGGCATTCCTTCAGTATTTTCCTAAGTGTCCTGTTTTTTCTTTCAGATTGCAGGCTCCGGGAAGGCAAGAACCAATTCTCATACATCTTTCTATCCCCATTCTATTTTTATTGTCTAAATACCTACTGACTAAATTCATACATGAATGGAGATATTTGGGGATATTCTGAAGGAAAGAAATGTAGGAAATCAGTGCACTGCTTACAAACGCTATTTCAGCTGAAGAAGTGGACCGCAAACTCACAGAAGGGTAAGCTCATTGGGAATGTGAATGTGGTAATTCACCCGATTTGTGAAAAATCTACTTCCTTTAAAAAATGATATATAATAATTTTAAAAATTACTTTTCAAATTGATATTATTTACAATCTAGTCCAAATCCTTCCACTCTAGACTCAAGAAAATTGAGATAACATTACAAATATAATGCATAGACATATATAAATTTATAAGTGACTAGCACTATGTTCACACTGTGAATATGCATGGGTAAAAACAGTCCTTTGGTTCTTTGCAGCATATGGTTCAAACCTCAGAGGAACTATACCCTTTCAAATTCTCTAAATTTTAGATATAACCATAAACAAGAGCCATATTTGTAGTATGTAGTCTACTCCACTGGGTCTAATAGATGTTGGATGTTTATAGAAACAATGAAGAAAGCTGTCTGTGGGCTATTTAGGCTGACCATTCCTTCCAGGGTAAAGTGATATTATCATGGAAAACATTTCAGAGAAGATCCTTCTACAATAGCTGCCTCTAACCTTTAACTTGTTTTGTTTCATACCAGATGCCTCGTTAGAAAAATGGCAATAATGAAATGTCGTGACATTAGTAAAGCCAGTAACATTAGTAACATGAATATGTCCAGCACTATTCAGCAAAACACACCACACAAAAAAACAAAAACAAAAGAGACAAACCTGTGGCCGGCAGTTGGCCTCTGTGGGCCTTTATTTGCATGATCTTTCAGGGAGGTGGGTCACTTTTATGAGTATAATTTATACAATTCTTAGCTGATGATGCACTAAAGTGCTATTCATTCCATAAGAAGTCTTGAGATCGTTCAGTCTTTCAAGATACACCTTCGTTCTGGCTCACTTACACGTTGTACATAAAATATAAGTTGAATGAAAAACAGCATTTGGTACAGATAAATACATTTTCTGGACTGTTGAAGGTGCATGAATTTGCAAGGTTTCTTGATAGAAAGGCCCAACTCTCTTACTCATTATTATTATTCATTACTATTATCTTTACTTTCTGTTCTATTTTCTGTATCTAGTCCCTTCACTGATAGTAGAAAAATAAATCAGTTGAGTTGAAATGTATGTGCATAAAGGGAGGGACCAACGCACGAATAAACATAATCTGGAAGTCACCTCCATCATATGCCAATGCTGTACACAGATTTCTTTATAATGACAAAGTTCAGTGGTGATCATTACTTGGTACCAAGGAAAACATCAAAAGAAGGTTCTGGTAACTTTCCCCTCCTGACCTTATTCAAGGTTTTGTCTTTTAAAAATGACCTCCATTATCTCTCTGGCCATTTCCAATACCTTGTTTGTTAAGTCTCAGTTAATCAATGATGCAGGCCCCAGCAAAATGTGAATTTGGAGCTAGAAGGGACCATAGAAATAGCTGGCCTAGAATTTCCCCAAAGTGTGTTCTGTGGATCTCTAGTCCTGGGAGAGATTTTATGGGGGAGAGAGAGCGAGAGAGAGGGAGAGGGAGAGAAAAGGGAGAGAGAGAGAAAGAGATTTGGTGCAATATATTTTGTGGAAGCTGGCTGTTATATCCTCTTTTTAGAGAGTCACAACACCCTTTCACCTATTAAAGACTGTGAAGTTTTGCAGTAAATAAACCTTCTTTTACATTTGTACCCTAGCATTTTGTAAAACTGTCTCTGAGCTTTTTGAAGACCATCTCTTGCCCTTTCTGAGGAGGATCACTCTGCAGAACATAGCTGAGGGATTGCTGATTGAAGCTTAAGTCCCTCCCTCATTTTACAGATGAGAAAGTTAAGGATGATTGACTCTCCATTCACCTACACCATATTTACCCACAGGAACTGTGGGAAAGTATGGATAAAAGGTTTTGAAGCCAAAGAGAACTTAGCCTACCTTTATAAAAGAAAAAAGGTGAACTCCAGGAAGTGTAACTGATTTACCCAAACTCCCCAATTAGCAATGTCCTTGTCTAGAATCTAGAATTTCCTCACTTTTGCCTTTTCCTTCCCCCATCGAAAAAGTGCTCTTTCCACTACACGAGTGCATTTTTCTGAAATTATTATACCTTGCATTTTGTTTTACCTGATGTTGGGCCTTTTTTTTCTCAGTACAGTAGAGGCCCTTTTAATAAAACTCTACCCTAAACCACCCGCCAGCTTCATGGACACCTGTTGCTCTCTCTGCAAACAGCCAGTCTTCAGCTTGGGGGTCTCTTGAGGTCACTTGTCCACCGAGTCAGCCCTCTCCCTCTCCCTCTGTGCTCTCTCTCTCAAATAAATAAATAAAATCAAGTTGTCTTTCTTGCATGAGCTGCATTCCAACTGGCAGCCCAAAGAATCCTCACACGCTGAAGCTACTCTAGGGCTCTCCCAGACTTTTCCTTAAATCTATTTATTTTAGTCAAACTTGGAATTACAATGATGTAATTTCATTAAATATTACAGAGCATTGTAATATGAGGGCAGGAGAGTCATTTCTCTAAAATTTCTTTTTTTTAAAGAAACTTTAAAAGGTGAGATTTCTTTTTTTTTTAAGATTTTATTTGTTTATTTGACAGGGAGAGAGAGAAAGAGAGCACAAGCAGGGGGAGCAGCAGGGAGAGGGAAGAGAAGCAGGCTCCCACAGAGCAGAGGCCCCCGATGCAGGGCTCAATCCCAGGACCCTGGGATCATGACCTGAACTGAAGGCAGTCACCTAACCGACTGAACCACCCAGGCGCCTCTAAAATCTTTTTTAAAAGGCATTGTTCCTCTTTGCATTTAGAATGTTTTGTGAAGATTGAATAGACAGGGGTGGTGAAAGATTGCAGCCAAAGGAGTTGTGGAGGAGACAAGTTTAAGTAATAGAGGAGTCATGACAATTTCAAAGGATTCTGCATTCAGATTGTTTTGCATGTCCAAATCTAAAGAAAATGGAAACTTGAATTTATAGATACACAGTTGGAATGCAGCTCATGCAAGAAAGACAACTTGGAACTCCAACCAATAGATTGACTTTCAAAAATAAAAAAGGCCTTGGCCCTTCATGAAAAGGTTAGTGAATGAATTACACATGTGCACGTTTTAAGTTAAAACTAAAAGTTTGAGGAAAGTATTTTCTTTAAAGATTTTATTTATTTATTTGAGTGAGAGCACAGAGGGAGAGGGAGAGGGCTGACTCGGTGGACAAGTGACCTCAGAGACCTCTCACTCCCTTGGCTGGGAGAGGGAGAAACAGGTGGCCATCCTGAGCAGTTGCAGAGGTGCTAAAGGAACCAGAAGCTTGAAGTTGGGGTGTGGAGGACACAGGTGCACCCACTTCCTGACCAAAGGCTGTGGTAGAGACCACAGGTGTCAGCAACACTCGAAGCACAGGGGACGTGAAGCAGGTGTGCCTACTTCTCAGCGGACACCAATGATGAGGAGGGATAAGCTGTAGCTAAAAGCCACGAGGCTGGGCTGGGAGGAGATAGCCCCACTCCGGATGCCAGGTAAGCCTCTTGGCTGTATGAAAGACCATTTCTTTTGACCATATATCTGCCTGAAAGAGAACTTCACATGGAGCGACTATTCCCTTCATGGCACCAGTAATCCAAGTTCTTGGTCTCAACCGGAATTGGGGTCTCAAGAGGTAAGCTTAACTTACTTGTGGAAAATACTAAGTTTTGTTTCTGCATGTATGATTTGTTAACAGTGTATTTTAAACCTGAAAAACCTGCATTGAAAGAATGGTGTATGAGAGCAACATGTAGTTCTTGTTTTTTTTTTAACACCTATTCGGTGCCAGTGTTCTAGACACTGTACTGAACACTGAATCAGACATAATTTCTGTTCATTTGGCTCACAGGCAAAAATGGGAACAATATACAAAGACATGGATGGGGGAAGGGATATATGCATGATTATGTGCATGTTTAGGAAGTATAAATATGCATTATTTAGAGGTCATTATGGGATGAAAATTGTACCCTCCTAAGTCACTGATTAAATATCTCAAGTAGTGGGTAACTATAGAATTTTGGTGGCAACTCTGGTTGGCTGTGATTCAGGATCAGCCGCCACACTTGAAAAAGATTTCTGGCCCCCACCCCTGAAAACCTGGGGTTTGGCTGGGCCATCTGTATTTTCAGAATGTTCCGTTGGTGATTCTGCCATCAAGCTCCAAATGGTAGTAGCCGCTGCCATCAAAAGCTGTATGTGTTTCCTATGGATTCTCTGCTTGTGTGGGATTATCTTCGGTGGTATTCTTAAGAGGAAAGAAAGCATTTTTGCTAGCTCACAAAAATTTCTCCATGAGAAAACATCCTTAAATCTCACATGACATCAAATTCTGTGTTAATTAGAACCCACTTTAATGAACTACGTGAAAAGTAATAAACTTATAACAATGTTTGGAGCATTATGCTTAGGGGGAGCCTACTCCTAAATCTTGAGTAACTGTTACAAGGCAAAGACTTGCATTTTTCAGTTTTAAAGATGTTTAACCCACAGTAATGGGAAGCCTCCCATTTTTCAGAGTTCAGGTGGCAAGGTATAGTTTGCTTAGGTAATCCTAGCGTGAGTTGCTGAAATCACAAGCATACTATCTAAAAATATGGTGGTTGTATTTGGGAGCACAAGTTACAAATGAGCTTTTCTTTCCATTGGAAACTCTAAGATACAGTGATAATTCTGTACTCAAAACCACCTGGGTGTTCATTGCCTGACAGCCTTTTGCTGTTGAAGGCAAAAGACGGTAAAGGAGTTGCTGTCTGAAACAGCTGAAACCAATTGCTGAAGACCCTTAGCAAGTGAGATTTTTGCCCATAGGCAAGAATGACTTGCTGGAGTCATGGCTTACAGGTTTAGAGCACCAACATTCTTACTCAAGACCCAAATGACTGGATGGAAATTGAGGTTTTAGTAACAAAGTTAATCCACACTGTGGTGTCAAGTTATTGACACACCATCTGGATGAACCATGAACTGCAACTTGTAGTCTCAGACTGAATTTTAAAGGGACCAGATCTCTAGTAGTGACACCCATGAATCCTGGATACTAGTCTGTTATTACTGACTATGGATCTCTTCTTGCTCCTGATTTTTCTTTAGTGATAATTCTATTTCTCTGATAGTGTCTGCATAAAAAAACCCTGGCAACTGTAAAAATCTATAGACTTCTCTTGGTTCTTCGGTAAACAGTGCTAATAGTAAACTCCTTGAACAGCTGGGACCATACACATGCTCCATTTTTGGCATCTCTCTGGTGTACTGCAAACAGAAGGTGTTCAGTTATTGTTGACTGCCTGCCTTAAAAGACAGCTTCTGTGTAATTTTGCCTTTCTCTTTACCAGAACACTGAAATTTGTATTAGAAGTAGATACTCCATACAGGATTTTCTCTTACCTAGATAGCTGTGGTATATTCAACTTGTTTTCTAGAAAAAACACAATTTTTCTCCCCAATTTTTTTTAAAAGTTTTATTTGAGAGAAAGTAGGGGGAGAAGCAGAGGGAGAGAGAGAATCTCCAGCGGACAGCCCGCTGAGCACAGAGCCCAACACGGGGCTGGGTCCCAGGACCCCGAGATCACGACCCCAGCTGAAACCAAAAGCCACCAGGCGCCCCTCTCTCTATTTTTAAGTCAACTTTTGTTCAAGGCTTATTCACATAAACTGCAGCTTTCTTGATTTTTAGCATTATTTTCTGACGGGAAATTTTTCAATTGGAGGTTCTCGGAGCTCACTTTCAGTGGCTTAGATATAGGAAGTAATCATTTGCTATTTTTTTCCCATGGTTAAAAACTTCTACAAGTTGGACTATAAAATTGAATGCCTGCTGTCAGCTATCTAGTATTCCTAGGTAATAAGAAATACTTAAAACATCTTTCCAACAAGCGTGGGTATTATACCCTTACGCAAATGCGAGAGTCCCAAAAGCAGTAACGTGGGGAGGTTATCTTCTATCCACAGGACAGCTCTCCCCCCGTCACCCCCGTCTTCAAAGAAGTGAAAATGGAATACATTTGCTGGCAACTTCTGTGCTGTTATCCACTGGCAAATGAGCGTAAACTGAGAGAAATGTAGTGATTGAAGACAAAGCATGCAGACTGGGGTTGAATTTTTTTTTTTTTTTTTTAAATCAAGTAGTTTTAGATCAGAATTTCATCCATCACAATCTGCTGCTTCCTATGGGCCAAATTCAAATTGGAGAGCCAGTTAGATAACAAACCAGAACACTGGGGTAAGTGAACTTCGGGTGGAGTCAAGTTTTATCATCTTGGCGGACTCTGGAGCAATTAAAACTCCAGAAATGCCTGCTTGCAAGAAGGGCGCAACTGGTAATTAGGAATCGCTGCCATCCGCCTGCTCCAGCCTTTGCAGCATCCGGGGGATGGTGATCCTGGAGCTGTATTTGTAGCAAGCTTCAGGGGGTGACCCACCTCCTCTCCTGGGTAGAAATACGGGATTGAGAAGGGATATCTCATTTTCTAAACATAGGAAAATATTGAAGAAAATGAGAATAGGGATCTTTCTGATGTCATCAATAGTGTCTAAAAAAAAAAAAAAATCAGTGCTAACAGAAAAGGCTAGGTGGAAGTGGGAGGTTTTCTACAAAACCTGCCAGGGTGATTGCTCACTGGGAATTAGGAGTCCTAGTTCTAATCCTGGTTTTGGCCCACGAATTGCTGGAGGATAGATATTTAAACCCTCTAGAGTTGAATTTCTCTACGGAACCGAGAAAGCCCTAGCTTAATTAGAGGAGTACAAGTAGAGCAAATATGTAACTCCTATAAGCAAGTTGTGGATGGTAAATGTCTATCAGGTAAATTGGTTTTTGAAGACAAAGTTTACTGGGCACCTACTTTGAGTCACACTGGGGATAAATTCATAGCTTTAAACATACTGGGTAGGCCTTCAGGATGAAGGCTGGATCTTGTATGTATTTGATTATTCTTGGCACAGTGATTGACTTATCAGTACACAAATATTTGTGGAACTGAATTGATTTTTGCATAATTAACTCATACATAGGAAGGAAAGTGTGGTTTTTTTTCTGATGGTGGGTGAAGGGGATGATGTGTAGTAATCATGTAAAGAAGGTCAAGATTGAATCCTTATTGAAAGCAAGTTTTTCTTTTTCCCTCATTTTATGGTTATCAGGAGAAATGTATTCTAAAGACTGTGGGTACATGGATTAGAACACTTAGATAACTAGCAAGGTGTTGTAATTTGCAAATTCAATGACCGGAGTATCAGGCATTGTGGGGTATAGAGTGCCACGGTGTGTCAGCTTACTGAATCACCTAGCAAGGAAATTACATACATTTTCAGCCTTCCAGAATTGCAACCCAAGTCAGTTTCTTAATGAACTGACTGATGGCTCCTCTGTGAAATTCTTAGCAGGAATTGAAAGAAGTCCCGATTCCCTTTACTAAATCTCAGTACTTGGCTTTTCTCCTTTTGTAGCTGGGCTGCCGAAGAGGTTAATTGATAACATCTACTTAGCTGGGACAGATTTGACATATTGCAGAGGTTGAAACTACTCAATGTTAAATTAGAGTAGGACAATGAAAGGTCAGTGGTGGTGGGTTCTCAAAGTGGGTCCCCAGACCTTCAGCATCACCCGGAAAGCTCTTAGATCGCAAATCCTCACACCTCAGGCCTATTGAATCAGAAACTGTCTTAAGTGCTGCAGGTGATTCTGATACCTGCTAACACTTTTTAAAGATATTTGCTTTAGGGGGAGAGAGAGAGCATGCAAGTGGGGGTAGGAGGAGAGCAGCGGGAGAGGGACAAGCAAGCTCTGCACTGAGCACAGAGCCCAACAACGGGCTCGATCTCACGACCCTGGGATCACGACCTGAGCCCAAACTAAGAGTCGGACGCTTAACTGATTGAGCCACCCAGGTGCCCCAGATACCTGCTAATATATTGCAACCGATGATCTAGGATATTTAACACTCCAATTGACTAAGGGTTATTCTTCTTAGGTCCACTTTTATTTTGAAAATAAGATTGTTACATATTAATCTATTCTGTATGGATATCTAAACTTTAACCAACTAGACTCAGATTTCTTGTATTCCTAGCAACTCTAGTGCTATTACCTAGCAGGGCCTAATCATTTCAGGTGGGGCAACTTCAGTTCACATCAATAACTGGCCTGAGCAGCTGCTCCATATGAAGCAAACGTGGGTAATGCCAGTTCTTCCAGGGTCTTAGGATCTAGGCGGGGAGGATATTTAAATTTATAAATGCATAAAATATATGGAGAAAGGCAAAGCCAGGGAGGGAATGGGGCTGAGCCTTAAATAGAAACATATATGCTCTGGGATGATGATGGGTCTGCAAGGGCCTGACCAGACTGAAGCCTCAGCCTTGTGGCAGGCAGGTGAGTTTGCCCAAATCCAAGCCAGTTCCCTTTCTGTGCCTTTGCTGCAACCCCCCCCCCCCCAGCTTTTAAAATAGCCTGAGGTGTGGGGCAAGAATTGTGATTTGAAAAGGCCCGTTGCTGACTTTGAAGTATTGGGAGTTGGAGGAAGCCAAATTGGGGAAACTCTGTCTTCTCCTCCAGAAAAGTCCATTGTTTCTGTTTATATATCAGGCCCCTATGTAAGTTTTTGTTTGAAAAGGGGTTTCCACAGCTGAAGGAAAAAACCAAAACAACTTCTGAACTAGATGATCTCGGGTTTGTTCCAGCCCTCTCTGGTTCTATGGCCTCTACTTCTTAAGGTCCTGGGAGGATTCACGGGGAGGAAGAGGTATCTTGAATATTTTACAGGAAGTTGTAATGGAATATACAGGTGAAATGATAAATAGGAGCTGTGTTTAATAGAAATATTTATCACTCCATGGGATAGAAAATGAAAATTCAAGATTCACTTTAAGAGGCATATAATTACCTTTCTACTTTCTGTTGCAATTTAAGAACAGAACACTTTCTTAGTGGCAGACTTGAAATGTAGACCATTTTGGACTTGGACAAAAATTTCAAAGTAGATTAAAATTCCAACTGAAAGAAGAAAAATCTTCAAGTTCAAGGTCTTATTGTTAAACTAAATTCTACTCTTGAATCTAGTCATGAATATACAATGACTGAAATTATGTTCTTTCCCTAATCTACCATATGTCTTGGTAACTTAAAAACATTACAATATGAGATTTTTTTTTTTCTCCCCAAACAGAAACCAAGAGAATAGTACTCAAATGACCAATGGGAAATGCATGACTAGTTTGGACTGAAACTCCCATGCTTTACTTGCATAGCAATTTATGAACTCTTCTTTAATTAAGAACCCTTCCAATGGTCACTATGGCTGCTTTGAAAAGAATTTTAATAGTTTTATAAGCAGAGTGTAAGAAGCTCAGCTATGGCAATTACTTGCTAGGATAACTGTGAATACTTAAAGCATGCTAACTGAGCCCCAGTCAGAGGCCTTTTGAAGTGAACCTCACAAGATGTAAAGTAGTGGGTGACCTGGTGAATAAAATGGCAATTCACAGTACCATAGCTCAAGGAATGAGTAGCCCAGTTCCAACCTAAGGAGGTAATCAAGAAGATTAAAAAGGAACAAAGCTGGAAAGAAAAGCACAAAGAATCAAAACTGTTAATTGCAACTGGAAAAGGCATTGTAGAACTGAATCACAAACATAACATGTGATTGATCTGTTCCTGGGAATTCTTTTGTAAACTTGGAGAGTTTCAAACTCAATTAAGCTTTGGGTTTTTGAAAATAATGATTGCAAGGGGGATGAAAAGATAAAACAAGGAAAACAGCATACCAGCCCAGAACAGACTGTTTCTGAAATACCATTTGGATGCAAAATTTGCAAAGTTCTCTGTTGGGAGAATGTCGTTTCTGAAGATCTTTTACTGCCATTGTGAAAGAATAGGGAGTTGTGACAAGACTTAGATCCTACGTGAGAATAGGCCAGTGAGAACAGAAAATTCCCTACTGTCCACTATAGCAAGATGCCCAAAAATTCTGTAGAAAGGGATGCTACCGTAAACCCTATTGCCCTTGCTCAAGGGAGCTAATTAACCCCCCCTGGAGAGATCTGTAGACTTGTAGCCAAACCTCTGAGAACTTGATTTGCTCTCTGTGTCGTCCACCACGGAATATGTTTGAATTGCTGGAGCCTCTCCTGGTGCTAAATAGCCTACGGACAGGGATGCTGCTTGAGAGACACCCACGGTCACAGTTGCACCAGCCAAATCTGTTCGTGCGCCCGCACCTTCCCAGAGAACAGGGGAGCATATGGAAGGGTTGGGCTCCTTGCCGTCTGTCAAGAGTGGGCAGGACGGCACATGCAAACCCAACCAGCACTGAGGCTTGGGAGACAGCAGTTTTTCACAGTGAGGGGTCTGCTGGCCTCCCATAAGAACAGTTTTCAAACGGGGAGAAGCCATACAACAGAAACAACCCTGTTCTCTCAGATCTCCCCCAAAGCTCTTGTGGGTCAAACTATACGACTTTGAGGGGGAGAAAATCCATACCCACTGCTCAGCGTTTACAGAGCTTGGATGCTTATTCACTTGCTATATGATTGTTCTAAACAATCACATTGACAGAACTGCTGTCCAGTGATTCCCATTTAACTTCTAAAAACTGGCACAGTGTGATTTCCTTCTTGGTGAAATTGAGACCCAGTGTATCACTCTCTTCCATTTCTGTTGTGCTCTAACTGGTAAAGTAGGAAAATGACAGTAGGGATTTTTTTCTTTTATTAGGAACAAAAGCTTCCTGACTTTTCCAGCATCCCCCTTTATCACCCTGAAAATCCTACTCTTCCTTCTGACTTGGACCGGCATCTATAAATGACCAAATGAAACCATATAAAAACCTATTGTTAATGTGACCACTCTCTGTAAGGAGATGGTCATGGATGGCCCAATGAGGTTATGGTGATGGTTTCTATTAAAAGCTTGTCCAAATTAAATACTATGGACTCTGAAACTCCTGAGTTATTTATTTTTTTTCCAAGTTCAATTACTTATTAAGAAGGACACCCTGAAAGACTACATTTCTGTTTCAGATGACCTGTTAATTATGTATCAGAATTTCTCAAATCCTGATAACAATTCTATGGTGTAGGTACTATTAATTTCCACTTTTTACAAATGAGGAAATTGAAGCACAAAGAAGTAAAGTAACTTATCTCAAGTAATGCAGACAGTAAGTGATGGGGCCAGGATGCCAGTGAGGAAAAGCGGGCTCTGGATTCTGTGCTTAAAACCATTAGGCTTCACTGTCTCCCACTTGGTGGAGGAGCTATGCTTGTGGGAGGGTGTGGATGGAGGAGAGGTTGGGAACAGTAGGAAGAAAGAGCTCAGGATACAGCAGGATGTTCCCTGTTTTATACACACTACAGTGAATTTCCCACAGAATGACTATGGCACCTTTAGAAAACAAGGGGTTTGCGTTAGGGGCTGAGGACCTGTAGACAGGGGCCAGCAGCATCCTCCCCTTGCACCAAAGGAGAAGACTGGGGAGGCCCTGGAGTTCAGTCCAAATTATCAAATATCTATTTGTCAGTTTTATTGTATGTCCTCATTTCTGGAAGAATCTTCTAAAGCAGGATATATAATTTTACATCATGTTATGGAGTAGTGAGCTACACTAGTACTTATAAATGGGAGAGTTTGTCAAGTCTTTAGACAGACCTACCTGGCCAATATCAGGGCTCTGCCCCGTTGACCGGTCATTTGCTACTGAACAGCATAAGTAAGGTAAGACTTTGGCTTGACAGTTGAGCATACTTTGGGTGATTCTTAATGCAGCATTATGTAAGAATACATAGCAAATATTCTGCTAGAGTAATAATAGTCCTACTAATTTTGTGAAAATTGTCTATATGGGAAAGTCAGTATCCAAAGGAAACCATTGTACTGGTTTTCTCTTCTCTGACAACAAGCTAAAGGCTGGGCTAGAGATGGAAGTGCTAGGATATTAACATTCTGGAGGATGAAGAGGCTGCTTACACATCTGCATTCCTTTGGCTCTTCCCGATCATCTCTATTCAAGCTGAGCTTTGAGACACACCATACCTGTTATTATCAGGCTCGTGGACTTAGCTGTGGGCTCTGCTGCTGTTCTAATATCTTGTCTGTTGCGATGAAAATGAAGCACGGCCTGACTCAGATTTGAAATACACAAACTGCATACAGTAGAAACCAACACACAGCATAATTCTAGTTTTGAGTGAATATATGCCAAATAAGTCATTTCACCTCTTTGAGCCCGTTTCTTCAGATGTGTCCCAGGTTCTCTTTAGTCTCTAACAGGTGGGAAGAGACAACCAGCCATGTACTAACCAGCCAAACATGGGCATTAAAGGGGGTTAAGTGAGAAAATGCCACACAGGGGACTGGATCCCAGAATTCTGGGCTCAGGAACTAGAGGTGCACCCTGGGAAGGCCATTGAATTGGTCTCTAAGGCCTTTTGCCACAAGTTTTCTCTGAGAGAGTGCTTTCTACCTATGTTGCAGCTTATTCCAGAGACTGGCATTCTGAGCAGAGACTACCCCTCCTGGGGGACAGGGACAATATGAAAAAGTGAAAGGAGAGGGGCCAGGCGGTTGTCTACTGCAATAGGCCACAGTTAGGAGTGATGAGGCCTTGAACTAGGCCAGCTCAGAGTGGAGGACTGGGAAAGAAGGGGCAGATGGAAGAAATATTGGGAAGCTGAATTAGGAGAGAGGCCAGGCTCAGGAAGGAAGCTGCAAACACTGGCCGTGGACCTCTCAGGAACCTGTATGCAGTGTAGGCACAGGAGTTATGCAGTTTAAATATGCAAAGCGATGAAAGCTTTGACCTTTCTTGCTCTTTCTTCCTACCCTTCCCTCCCTCTTCTCCATCCACACCCCCTCCCACTGGGACCAGCTAGTTCCCCACACCCTTCCACAAATTAGGGTAACTTGGGACCTGCCCAGCTCAATGAGAGTTTAGCCAAAATAATCTACATGCCATGTTGAAGATTCCTGGACCTAAAGTTGATCAACAAGAAAGACTGATGAAGACCTTGACCTTTCTCCGGTACTGGGTTTTGTAGGCATCTTGAATAACTTTGGTCCCCCTGGTAGGCACTTGAAAAGACCTGTAATTCACACATCTCACATCCTTAGCTTTGTCTGAAGGTTGCACACATCCGTAAGGTACAGACCATAGAGCTTCCTGGTGAGTTGAATTGGCAAGGAAGCCTGGAAAGGTAGGCTGAAGTTAGGTGGTGAATGACTTTAAATGGTGAATTCACTGGATTGGTAAGGGAGAAGCTATTGATGGGTTTTGCACAGGAGGATACCATAGTCGTGGTATTCCTTTAGCAAGCTAATAGGGCAGTGGTGGAAAAATGGTAGGTTTCTTGAGTCCTGCTATCAAGTAGGAACTGGCTTCAAAACTATCGTTCTGGTTTTGTCATTTTCTATCTGTGTTATATGGGCAGGATAGTTCTGCATTCGGAATCTGTTTCCCCAATTATAAAATGGGACGACCAATATCACCTTATATCTGAACTTGCCAGATATAAGGTGATATGGACTGTAACAGCAGTGAGTGAGTGAGTGTTCTGATGTACCAGGCACTGTACTATAGCAGTTAACTTGTATTCTCTCACCGAACCCTCATAGTAATGTTACAAGTTCATCACTTGCATTTTATGGAAGAGTAAACAGAGACTCAGAAAATTTAGGGTACTTGCCTAAGGCTGTACGGCTCATGACAAAGACCTGTCTGACTTCAAACCTGTGCTCTTCATCAATAAATAAGAAAATGACAATGATAGAGAAGAGCTAGTGCAGGAAGCACTGTGGAGTGGAAGGCACACAGATGAAGCGGCCCGGGAGGGGAGTCCTTGCCCAGATGGCTTTTCTGCAGAAGTTACTGGCCTGAGAAAAGAAATCTTTTTAAAAATGCTTTGAGGCAGAACTAGTAGGATGGAGTAGATCTGCCATGCTAGTTGCTCTCACTATTTCTCTGATGCATTATAACCCAGGCTACCATTAAGCTTATGAAAATTATAGTGGATTTCTTTCAATTCTTATGCCTTTCCACTGATGCCACTTGGCATGTCTGGTTAATGCCCCATTTCTTCTCCAGGGTATATTTAGTGCTGCCCACGACCACCTATCTCACCCTTGGATTCCTCCCTGATAGCTTCCAGGTAAATGTTTGTATTTTATTGGGCTTTTAGAGCCTAGCACTCTTCTGTGCCATTGCACCCCACCCAAGAGTCCATGTACGGGGAACAATGTCTACTGATGTAAAAGGTCTTGTTGACCAGATAGCAGTCAATAGCCACATCTTGTTTAAAGGAAGAAATCACTTCTTGTCAATTGCTTCCCTTTTCTGAGAGTCTAAACACTGAGCGCTACAACCTGATTCATGTAAGTTAACTTAGGTCGGTTGTCTGTTTCCTCTGGCAAAAGTGAAACTTTCAGTGTTGACAACTGCTAGAGAGGATTATTAGACACTTTTTTGCATTTTTAACAATTTCTCTAGCCATCAAAAATTTAACTTGCAGGTTTCTAAAACTATAGTTGTGCTGCATTTACAATCACTACGTGGCAAAAGGGATGATTTGATTTCCCAGTATACTGATGCAATCTGGGATGATTGTACATCCCAAGAGTAGTAGAAAACATGTACCAGGAAACATTTTTTCATGAGCCACAAATGTAAAGAAAACTGAACTAGTAATTGTAATCTTATTTATCGTTCTGGTTTTGTCATTTTCTATCTGTGTTATACAGGCAAGATAATTCCGTATTCGGAATCCCTTTCCCCAATTGTAACATGGGACGACTATGAAGTGTTATAAGAATCTGAGAAAAACCATGGATGTGTGTGTACACAAGCACTGTTTCTCTGTGCAGGATGGTAAAATGACCAGGGAAACTTTGCTGTGTGGACTTTGCATTACTTAAGAAAGCAGATGTGCTGGAAGGAACATGGACTTCCAAGTCAGGAGATATACATTTGAAGTTAGGTTCTCTCAAATTTCCATATGTGTGAATCTGCAAATTCTGTTAAACTTAATGAGTTTTTTGTTTAAAAAAAAAAAAAAGCAGGGGGGCAAGGGGCTAGATGGATTTTTGCAGAGACAAGTATAAAATGTTTGTCAATCCACACTGTAAACTGTATATCTAAATGTCAGAATAAACAGAAAAACCCACATAGGTCTTTATTGAGGGTCATGAGCACATCAACACATACTGCTAGTGAATTAAATAAGTCACAGAGTCAGTACCTCCTTACCTAGTTTCTGAGCCCTGCTATGGAGATGAGCATGTTCCTGCTTTCTGCATCAGCATCATAACAGTTCATCCTGACAGTAAGTTGGAGTCAAAACCACAATCTACTTTGATGAGAGTAGGTGACTTGGGGGCCTTGGTGAAAATGTTCAGCCTACCGTTAGATTTGAGGTTCTGGAGTTCAGTAGAGTGGTCTACTGAGAAACGTAGGTTTGGAAATAAATCTTTTATTTTTTTTATTGTGCTTGCTTGCTTTACCTGCTTTTGGTCACACTCTGTGATAAGACCTAAAATCTTGAATTGTAAATGGGAGTTCAAAATACATCATTCCTGAGGAAACTGGCCCAGTAGCATCATTTTACATTTTTTTGGTTACAATTCTATTTAATAAGATTTATGTCATTTTCTTTTTTTACGAAGATCCCCAAAACCAGGTCATCTGCAAATGTAGAAATTTTATTTTGTACTCCCTCTACACTAGCCCTAAGAGTAGTATGTCTATGCTAAGGAGTGCCCATCTACCTCTAACTTACACATGAAGGCTGACCACTGGTTTTTAACCCTGAGTTGTCACTTTCAGGCTCAGCCTCAGGATGCCGTGGCTCTGCCTGTTACAGTCTCAGCATACTTACAGCTTGTCATAAATCAAATTTAACCTGCTCTTTTAAGGCAAATGCATAAGGAGAGAACAATATTAGGGAAAATAACCTCCCTTCATATAAGAAGTTAAGCCAGAGAATAGGCTAATAGGGCTATACTTTTAAAGCTCTCCATAGTCCAGGACATATAGACCTGGTGGTAAAACCTAGTTTATTTTTAAAGCTACACATATAGAGAAGAGGGAACCAATAAAGGTCAAGTTGATCTCATGCATTAATTAGATTCGGGAGGGGGTGGGTGCCTGGGTGGCTCAGGTGGTTAAGCAGCCAATTCTTGATTCTTGGCTCAGGTCATGATCTCCGGGGTATGAGATCAGGCCCCGTGTTGGGCTCCACGCTCAGCGGGGAGTCTGCTTGGGATTCTCTCCCTCTGCCCCTCCCATCCCCATGCTCTCTTGTACTTTTTCTCTCTAAAATAAATCTTTAAAAAAAATTAGATTCAGGGGGGGAAAAAACAACCCAAGTAACTTTGAATAAGATATTTTGGCTATCTCCAGGTTAAAGACCAAAAAGAAACAAAGACAAATACACATATACAAAGACGACAAAAAAATCCATCTAAACAAATAGTTTCAGTAAGTAGGTTTGTTTTTCTGCAGAGGTATGGGACAGAATCAGAAAGCGCTCTCCGTGTGTTTGGGGACTGATCACATAAGGAGGCACACAGGAGGCCATGTTTGTCACTGTCAGGGAAGGAAATGCAAGAGCCAAAAGCTGTGGTGCTGGATTGAAATTGGAGCTAACCATATAAACCAGGATTTCTCAACTTCAGCACTATTGACATTTGGGGTCAGCTTATGCTCTGTTGTGGAGGGCTTTCCTGTGCTTTGTAGGATATTTTGTGGTATCTATGCCTTCTGCTTACCAGATGTGAGTAGTACCCTCCCCAGCTCTGACAACCAGAAATCTTTTCAGACATTGCTAAATGTCCCTTGGGACCAAAATCTCCCTGGTAGAGCATGACTTGTCTAAGATAATGGTTTTTAAGATACAGATGTGTATATATGCATTAAAATATGTGCACGTACATGTATTTCCTAGTACTATTGAGAAGACTTGGGAGCAATGATACCATAGGAGCAGTGAGTACATCTAATACGCAGATCTTGGGTTAGGAGTACCATTCTTGACTAAAAGGAATCTGGGCTCCTTGGAGAAATGGCTTCTCTATCTTGTCCAGGGCTGGGGCTGGGGAAAATACAAGATGATCCTGGAACATCTTTTTATATCAAAAAGTAAGAGAAAGCTCAAAAAAGTGTTGGGGACATATCAAAACAGCTTGCTTGAAGGTGTTCCCTCTGACCAAATCCTGGGGTAACAGATTCAGAAAATCTGAGCAAAAAAATGGTAGAATAAAATAAGAATACATGGTTTATACTAAAGAGACAAAGCTGCCTTTTTTTTTTTTTTTTGAAGTAGAATATCAATGAGTTAATGGAACCAGCATCACTTCTAGATTATTAGAAGATCACAAAGGCTGGTCATGATTCAGGCAAGAATAATTAATGGGTACTAAAACTAGTGGACAAAAGTAGATGAGTAACAGTGTAACAGCATATTTACATCTTAAAATTTTTGGAAAACCGATGGCTTGATTGAAGAGCGTATGATTGAATTCTTGTATAAATGCTTTTATTGGAAGGTTGAAAGAACTCTATGGTACATTCCAGATTCAAATGAGCATGTATAATTACATTTAGCAACAGTGTCTGACTACATAAATATTGAATGAATGATGCATCCCCATTAAGTATGACATATAGTTGTCACATCAATATAAGAATTAGAAATGTGCCATTGTGGCATATGAGGGAAGCAGCCAGTTGTGATTTCTTAGCCTAAATAAATTTTCATCACATTAGCATAGAAGTTTAAATGCTAGGCTTCTAGCTTATGTGTATGATTTAGTTTTGATACTGAAAAACATTTCTGGTAATGGAATAAGAAAGGCAAATTGGAATTATTTTGTATTTGGTCTTTGAAAAATACTTTGTATTTGGACTATGAAGTCCATTGGAATAATTGATAGGGATACCAGCAACTGAAATTAAGTAATACAAATTGTAAATGTACATTGTACATGACATCATTAAGCAGTATAAATATATTTTTAAAAATGTAATGTTAGAATAATTTGATTTTTGCTGAGTTGTACACCAATGAGAACATTCTTCCCTATTTTTTCAAAAAGCTGGGATAATCTGACTTGCAAACCAGTCACGTAAAGCTGAAAGACCTTGCAGATTGACCTGCTTGGGGATTTTCCTCTCTTGTGTGGCCCGCACCACCAATGACCGTTTCCCTACATTCTCAGTTAGCAGCTCCTGTTTCTATGGGTGAACATTTTGGATCTCCCCTTCCTTCCACCCCCATCCACATCACTATTTCTTCTTCCTGGAGCCTATCTGCCCCATCTTCTATCCGTGTATCTAGCACAGCATCTGATGCTCAAGAGGTTTGTTGCACAAATTTGACGGTAAGGACACATCTGCAGTTTTTCGTTGTTGAGGAGCTAGGTGTCCAGTTTTTGGATCAAGACCTATTGACAACCCCTTTGGCAGTGAAGTTGCCATGTAATGAAATGCCAAGAAATGCACTTAAGCATTTCTCCTTGGAGGAGCATTTGAGTGTAGAGAAGTGTTTCTTCAGTCATTAGGCTGAAAGTTCATTATGTACCTTAAAAACACCCCTAAAGAGGTGGGAAAGGAGGTTGGAATTAAGTACTCTAATTTATTATCTTATAAAAAATGAAAAGAGAAATAAAGACCTCTATTACTGATAACTTGAGGAAGAGGGTGAGAATTGCCTTCTATAGAGACCTTCCTATATGCCAGACACGATACTAAGTACTTCAGATTCATTAGCTCAGGTCACCTCAACAATGCCATGGAGTAGGTACAATTATCCCCCCACTGCAGATGAAGACACTGAGCTATGGAGAAGTAACATTTTTCAAGTAAGGAAAGCTGGTAAATTATGGAGCCTTGGCTAAATACAGGCATCTGGCTCTAGAGTTCGGGCCCTTACCTGCTTTACTCAAATTATGTTATGATTTCCACACACAATTTTCTTTTCTCACCCTTTTGGATGATTTCATTTTTTATTCCCCCCATTTTTTTTTTTTTTTTTTACTGAAGTATAGTTGACACATAATATTAATTTTAGGTATACAGTATAGTGACTTTATATGTGCTTATGCTATGTTCACAAGTGTAGCTGCCATTGGTCAACATACAATATCTTACAATAGCATTGACTAGATTTCCTATGCTGCACCTTTCATCCCTGTGACTCAGTCACTCTATACCTGGAAGCCTGTACCTCCCACTCCCCTTCACTCATTTTGTCCATCCCCCCCCCCCCTTATGGCAACCACCGGTTTGTTCTCTGTATTGATGGGTCTGTTTCTGCTTAGGTCATTTGTTTTGGTTTCTTTAGTTTATACATGAAGGTGAAATCCTACAGTGTCTTTCTCTGACTTATTTCACTTAGTGTAGTACTCTCTAGGTCCATTCAGGTTGTCACAAATGGTAAGATCTCCTTTTTTATGGCTGTGTAATATTTCCTTGTGTATCTTTATACCACTTTTTTATCCATTCATTTATTGATGGACATTTGGCTGGCTTCCATATCTTGGCTATTGTAAATAAGGCTGCAATAAATATAAGGGTGCATGTATCTTTTCAAATTAGTGTTTTTGTTTTCATTGGGTAAATACCCAGTGGTGGAATTACTGGATTGTATAGTATTTGTATTTTTAATTTTTGAGGAACCTCCATTCTGTTTTCAGTGGCTGCACCAATTTTCATTCCCACCAGCAGTGCGTGAGGGTTCCTTTTTCTTCACATTCTTACCAACCCTTCTGATTTCCTATCTTTTTGATACTAGCCATTCTGACTAATGTTTGGTGATACCTTATTGTGGTTTTGATTTGCATAACCATGACGACTAATGATGTTCAACATGTTTTTGTCTGTTGGCCATTTGTCTCTTATTTGGAAAAATGTCTATTCAGGTCCATGGTCCATTTTTTAATTGGATTGTTTTGTTGGTGTTGAGATATATTAGTTCTTTCTCTATATTTTGGATATTAACCTCATCTCAGATACATCCTTTGCAAATATCTTCTCCCATTCAATAGGCTGCCATTTCATTTTGTTTGTTCCCTTTGCTCTGTAAAAGCTTCCTGTTTTGGTGTAGTTCCAATAGTTTATTTTTGCTTTTGTTATCCTTGCTTTAGGAGACCCATCTAGAAAAATGTGTCTACGGTTGATGTCCGAGATGACATCTAGGAGTTTTATGGTTTTAGGTTTCATATTTAGGTGTTTAATCCATTTTGAGATTATTTTTGTGTATGGTGTAAGAGTGGTCCAGTTTCATTCTTTTCCATGTAGCTGTCCAGTTTTCCCAGCACTGTTAATTGAAGAGATGTCTTTTTCTCCACTGTAGATCATTGTAGATTAATGGACCATATAGATGTGGGCTTATTTCTGGGCTCGCTCTTTTCCATTGATCCATTATGTGTGTTTTTGTGCCAGTGTCACACTGTTTTGATTATTATGCTTTTGTTAGTATATCTTGAAATCTGGAATGAGATACCTACAGCTTTGTTCTTAAGATTGCTTTGCTACTTGGGTCTTTGGTAGTTCCATACAAATTTTAGGATTATTCTAGTTCTGTAAAAACTACTATTTGTACTTGAGAGGGATAGCATTGAATCTGTAGATTGCTTTGGGTTGTATGGAGCTTTTAATGATATTCTTCCAATCCGTGAGCATGGCATATGTTCCATTTGCTTATGTTGTCTTCAATTTCTTTCATCAGTGTTTCATAGTTTTCAGAAGACAAGTCTTTGACCTCCTTGATTAAGTTTATTCCTAAGTATTTTCATTTCAATGCAATTTTTTTAAAGATTTTATTTATTTGACAGAGAGCACAAGCAGGGAGAGTGGAAGGCAGAGGGAGAAGGAGAAGCAGGCTCCCCGCAGAGCAAGGGAAGCCTGATGTGGGACTCAATCCCAGGACCCCGGGATCATGACCTGAGCCAAAGGCAGTCGCCCAATGAACTAAGCCACCCAGGCGCGCCATTTCAATGCAATTGTAAATGGGATTCTTTTCTTAATTTCTTAATTTCTCTTTCTGCTACTTTGTTTTTAGTGTACAAAAACAACAGATTGCTGGGTATTAATTTTATATCCTGTGATTTTACTGAATATGTATAAATATATATTTGTATGTATGTGTAAGAAAATAATATATTTAATATAATATATAAATGTGTGTATATGGATGTATATGTGGGTATATGTATGTATATCTATATTATATATATTTATATATTTATATTTATGTATAAATATGTGTATGTATGTGTAGGTATATATATATTTATATATATGTATTTATATTTATATATTTATATATGTATATATGTGTATATATTTATATATTTATTTATATATATCTATATATCATCTATCTCTCTCTCTATCTCTCTCTCTCTATCTCTCTCTCTCTCTCTATCTCTCTCTCTCTCTCTCTCTCTATCATCTCTATCATCTCTCTCTCTCTCTCTCATCTCTCTACATCTATATATCTACATAATTTATATATTTATACATATATAAATATTTATATATAAATATGTACGTATACGTGTGTGTATGTGTATGTGTGCGTATGTGTGTATTTGTGTATATGTATATGCATGTATATATACTTATATTTATATATTTATATATTTATATATTTGTGTGTATGTATGTATATACATTTATATCTATATTACATTTATATATTTATATTTATATATATTTACATATTTATATTTATATATTTATATATCTATATATTTATATATAAATGTATATTTATATATAAATATGTATATATGTGTGTATGTGTGTATATGTATGTATATGTATATATATTTATCTCTACTTATATATTTATATATTTATATTTATATTTACTTAATATATATTTATATAATATATATTTATATATTTGTATGTGTGTGTGTAAGAATTAAATAATATATATATTTATATATATTTTATATATAAATACGTGTGTATGTGTGTATATGGATGTAAATGTGGGTATATGTATGTATATATCTTTTTATATATATATAAATATATAAATATGAATATAAATATATATATATAAATATGTATATATGTGTGTGTATGTATATATGTGTATATATTTATATATCTATATATTTATATATCTATTTATATATTTATATATCTATTTATTTATATATATCTGTATTTATATATCTGTATTTATATATCTGTATTTATATATTTATATATAAATATATATAAATATACATATTTATATATAAATGTGTATATGTATGTATATGTGTATATGTATATGTATGTATATATTTATATTGATAAATATAGATCTATATATCTATATATATTGATAATGTATATATATTAATGTATATATGTGTATTTATTTTTATATTTTTATTTTTATAAAATATAAATATAAAAATATTTTATATTTTATATATTTAAATATAAATATATTTTTAAATATAAATATCTTTATATAAATATAAAGATATAAATATATAAATATATTTATGTATTATGTATTTATAATATATATTTATATGTATATTTATATATATGAGAGAGAGAGAGAGAGAATCATGCCACTTGCAAATAGTGACATTTTTATTATTTACTGATTTGGATGATGACTTTTTCTTGTTGGATAGCTGCAGCTAGGACTTCTAGTACTCTGTTGAATACAAGTGGTGAGAGTGGAGATCCTTGTCTTGTTCCTGATCTTAGAGCAAAAGCTCAGTTTTTTCCCCACTGAGTATGATGTTAGCTCTGGGGGTTTCATATATGGCCTTTATTATTTTAAGATATTCCCTCTCAACCAGCTTTGTTGGAAATTTTTATCTTGAATGGATATTGAATTTGTCAAATGATTTTTCTGCATCTTTTGCATTGAACATAGGATTTTTATCCTTCATTTGGTTAATGTGTTGCATTGATAATGATACTGAACCATCCTTGCATCTCCAGAATAAATCCCACTTGATCATGGTGAATGATCCTGTTCCTGTGTTGTTGAATGTGGTTTGCTAATATTTTGTTGAGAATTTTTGCATCTATGTCCATTGATTTCTCTCTCTCTCCCCCTCTTTTTCTGCAATGTTTTTGTCTGGTTTTAGTATCAGGGTAATGCTGGTCTCGTATAGTTTACTTGAAAGCTTTCCTTCCTGTTCTAATTTTTGGAACAGTTGGAGGAGAATGGATATTGACTCTTAAATGTTTGGTAGAATTTGCCTGAGAAGTCATCTGGTCCTAGACTTCTGTTTATTGGGAGTTTTTTTGGTTATCAGTTCAATTTCATTACTAGTATTTCAGATTTTCTATTTCTTTCTGCTGTACTTTTGGAAGATTGCACATTTCTAGGAATTTATCCATTTATTTTCTAGGTTGTCAGAGACAATGAAAAATCATATGCTGACACCACACAACACAAAGGACTATCACTTCTCTTTCATTTCTGATTGTATTTATTTGGGTCCTCTTTTTCTTGGAGTCTGCCTAAAGTTTTATCAATTTTATTTACCTTTTCAAAGAACTAGCTCTTGATTTCATGTTTTCTATTTTCTTTATCTCTATTTCTGCTCTAATCTTTATTTCCTTCCATTTACTTTATGTCTTGGTGATGGTTTTGTTTTTTGCTCCTTTATGTGTAAGGTTAGATTGGGATTTTTCTTGTTTTTTGAGGCCTGTATTGCTATATATTTCCCTCTTAGAACAGTTTTTGCTGCATCCCAAAGATTTTGGACTGTGGTGTTTTCATCTCTCAACATTAAAAAAAAAATGTTCTCTTTGATTTCCTTGTTGACCCACTGGTTGTTTAGTAGCATGTAGTTTAGCCTCCATGGGTTGTGTGTGTGTGTGTTTCTTTTTCTTCCAGTTTTCTTGTAATGTCTAGTTTCATACCATTGTGATTGGAAAGGACGCTTGATACAATTTCAATCTTAAATTTCTTGAGACTTGTTTTGTGGCCTAGCATGTGGTCTATTCTGGAGAATGTTCCATGTGCACTTGAAGATAATGTGTATTCTGTTGTTTTTGGATGAAATGCGCTGTATATATTTAAGTCCATCTGGCCCAGTGTGTTGTTCAGACACTGTTTCCTTATAGGTTGTCTACCTGGATGATCTATCCTATTGATGCAAATGGGATGTTGAGGTCCACCATTATTACTTTGAATTTCTCCCTTTATGTTTAATATCTGCTTTATTTCAGTGCTCCCAAGTTAGGTGAATAGGTATGTATAATTGTTAGATCCTCATTTTGGATTGATCCCTTTATCATTATGTAAGACCCTTCTTTGTCTCTTGTTATAGTCCTATTTTAAAGTTTATTTTGTCTGATACAAGTATTTTGTCTGATACAAGTTTCTGCAGCCCCGCTCCCCCCAGCTTCCTTTGTATGGAACATCCTTTCTCTATCCTTCACTTTCAGTCTGTATGTGTCTTCAAGTCTGAAGTGAGTGTCTTGCACATATATAGACGGGTCTTTTTTTTTTTTTTTTTATCCATTCTGTCACCCTATGTCTTTGATTAGAGCATTTAGACCATTTACATTTAAAGTAATTCTTGATAGGTATGTACTTATTGCCAATTTGTTTTGTGGTTGTTTTTGTATATGATTTCATTTTTAGAAAGAACATCAGACTAATCATGCTCACTTAATCTAATCAATCTAAGCCAGATATGGCAGTCTGAGACTATTAAGGCATAGCATATTATCCCCATGGATTTACAAATGAATTTGAAATAAGTTGACAAAGCAAATCCCACAGTCCTGACCATTCCAGCAATAGCTTTGGGTCACTGCATCTGTGTCAGGAGAGCGGTAACCCCTCCCCCTTACCCTACGGGGCCAAGGTGTGTGGTTCACCTTAAGCAAAGCAGAAAACCACAAATGTAGCTAAGTGCAAAACTGATGGCAATGTTGGGAAGTCCTGCCATAATCACCTCTTGTCCAGTTAGGATATTTAGAGGCCATGAGGCGCCCTGCTGTGTGTCCCTTGGAGGCTGTCTCCCAGAACTGCACAGTCTCCAAGTGTGTGCTGAAAAGGTTCCCCAGATTTCTCCCTGGGACAGATGAATCCACGTAAACATTTTCTATCCCTATGATGTATTTTAGCAGAAGCACCAATAATACGGACCAAACTATTTTCTCTGCTGAACTTTAAATTCTATGCTGTGGATTTTTGTTGTCTACCCATAGCAAAACTACCTTACTGTGTTTATCAAAATTTCTTGGGCAGAGGGAAAGTGTTCAGCTGTTGGTAAGGAAGGCTCAGAGAGAACCTGGGGTGTGACATTAGTTTAAAACTATAAAAGAAATGGACCGGGAGGGACAAAGGTAACAGGTCCAGAAAAGTGGAGGAGAGACCTGAATGATGCAGCTTTTAATGAATTGGAATACTTCCCATAGGCTCAGTAATAAGATCTCTCCCCAGAGAAGCAGGAAGGAGTTTTAAGGGCAATAACAGTGAATCGGGGCAGGGGCAGTGTTATCTGAATTCAACTGTAACACTGGGTTCTTCAGAAAGTCAGAAGTATAATGGAAAATCTAACAGAGGTATCTTGAACCGACAAAGACTAACATCTTTGGTGGACCACATATGTGCAGATGAGGAATATATAGCACGTGGCAGAGTAAAAAGGAGAAGATGAGAGATCAGGCTCCATGACTCCAGTCCTGCTGGCCTCAAGCTCCTTCTTCACATGCCAAGGACCATTTCCATAGAGCAAATCTTCTCCAAAAGCTCGGAGTCAAGTTCAGAGTCCCTGGCACAGTTGACAACTCCTCCTGCCCCATCTCCAGTTCCTTCCCTTCCTAATTCTCAGCATCCAAGCTGAACTAAAAACTTTGGTTCTTTACTGTCCCATAGCTCAGTTACTGACTTCTCTGCATGTGCTCTTCCTTCTGCCAGCAACGTTGCTCCTTCTCTTTTCCTTCCCTTAGCCACTCCTTGGCTTAAACTTACAATTATCGCTTCCTCCAGGAAGCCTTTCCTTTGCTGGCCCCTGAAGTCTGGGATAGTGACTCCTTCCATATATCCCTGTGCTTGAACTACTATGCTGCAATGACCTGTTTATGTATCTATATTCACTACCTTAATAATAGTACTACTCATCTTGATGCTAGCATGAAAGCAAATAATATTGTTAATAGTAAAACAAGTACTAAGCCAGCAGTTAAGAGCTAACATGTATACTTTATTTCCAGCACCAGCAGAGTTGGGCATATATAAGTACTCTGAGTATTAGTGGGATGAAAGAATCCCAATTCAAACATGCATTTAAGTCTGGGACTACATCTTAAATTCTTAAAAGGCAAAATTGTTTATTGCTTTTCTTGGTACAAAAACAATGTAATGGACTACAGAAAAATTAGGAAATGGTGTTAAGCAGAACAAAACAATAAATCTATAATTTTACCAAGCATAAACAATCAGTTATTACATGTTATCTTTTCCTACACCTTAATTCAGGTTTTTGTAAGCTCCTTTCCCCAAGAATGGCTATTCTGACTGCCTTCACATGATAATAGAAAGATGGTCTGCAACATCATAGATAGGTCTCAATATCTTGTATGATAATATTTTTAGTTAAATCTCTGTTGAATTATTTAGATAATTCTTTTTTGCTTTTATAAACAGTGTGAAGAACATTTTATAGATAAATATTTGCATCTGTTCCATATTTTTCTTAGAATGAATCCCATACCAGTGCTTATTGCCCCAAAGTATACATGAACATTTCTGAAATTTGTAATCTTGTAAGATGAATTGGCAGATCATGCTATGGAAAGGTTGAGGGTCAAGCTGATCGTTGGGCCAACACTGGACGGAAAGAAAAATTCGCCAATTCAATGTGTGGGGAAGTGTGTTTTATTTTAATTTAGATCTAATTTCTAATGAGGATGACTCCTATGCTTTGTGGGCCACATGAACCTCCTCTTTTGTGAATGGTCTGCTATGAACACCCTTTTCCTGTTTTTCTATGGACTTTATTTTAAGAGCAGAAATAATAGAAGTTTTTGAGTAGTTACTTTGTGCCTGACACTGTGCTGAGCCCACTGCTATCAAATACACAGCAAAATTTTCCCAGGAGGCTCATATTTTAAAATACTCTAGTGAAATCATGACTTCTATTTCTTGAGGCAGTTTTTGGAGCAGCCTGTTTTAGAAGTCTGCATTAGTTCATTTTTAGCATTTAACATCTTGAGTGGGGGACTGAGATGCAGAGCTTGTGTAGGCTGCCCCTGAGTTTTCTGCAGCTCTAAACATGTCCTTCATTAGAAAGGCCCCGGCCTGACAGGGTGTACACGTGGTCACTGCCCCGGATGCTGTGGCCTGTGACTCTTGGTGGTAAGAGTCCTCCACACTTGGTGCACATCCCATGGATCCCAAAGGGACATAATCCCAAGAGCAGGCATGATGAGGTGATTATGATGCCACTTTTCACTTAGTGACACTAAAATATGGGTGAAGAATGGTTAGGGAGCTCTTGGTCTTTTAGCCCAGCACGTGTAGGAAACCATATTAAGATCAAGGAAGAACAGCAATGACCCATTGGCCCTTGACATATCACGAGATAGACGCTTCCTTTTTTGTGGTTTTGGAAACTGTCCACCCTGTTGTCATGGTTATGTGAAAGCCGATCTACAATGGCTCCTCTGTCAGCTTCTTGGAAGGGGCCTAACCACTGTGTTCACCATTTTCTCTACTCTCTGCCCCTATCTCCCCCTAAGGACACAGCATGGCTTCTGGGTACAGACACTGTGCCAAGCTAAAGGTTGGGCCAGTTCCATGAACTGCTCCCTGCGCCTCCCAGCTCACTCATTTTGGTGGCAAAATCACTGTTGCCTGTGCTCCCTTCAGACTCATGCTGGGATCTTACTTGTAGTTACTGCCTTTCCTTTCATGGAGAGGCAAGATGCAAGCTTTGGGCTTAGGGGTTGGGGTTGAAATAGACAACAGCAGTTCTTCTGTCTACTTTGGCTCTGGCCCCGTAGGTGGATGGAACTCAAAAGGAGTTTTTCCTGCAGTCTTGTCCCGTTCACTCAATTCTAAGCCTGGAAATGAGCCATTAGCTTCCTCTCTCAGCACATGCCTTCCTCGGGGACTGGAAGTGAGGGGCAGGGCTGGACCGTGGCCACATAGTAGTTGTCAAGTGTGGATGTGATGCAGAATGTATTGGGTACCTATTAAAATGTAGATTTCTGTGCCCTATTCCCCTTTGATTGAACAGAACCCGATAGGGCCTGGGAGTCTGTGTTTGTAATTAATTATTCCCAGGTAATTCTAATATAGCACATCTGGAATTTGGGAAGGAAAGACTGGGGGCAGAATGGGACATTCACTCATCCCAGACAAAACAATCTGAACGTGAATCACTTTGAATGTCCTCCTTCCCACAAATCTCAACAGCAGTTTAGTGTTACTTTTGGACAGAGGATTCTTTCAAAATATAAAGTGATTATGGCAATAATTAATTGCACTTAAAGAAATTGGTTTTGTTTTGTTTTTGGAAGTATAGACTATAAATGCAACATACAGGAAGTCAGGAAGTCATTTAGGAGTTCACATTTTGCTTCATACATTATCTTGGCCTTCATTGTGACTCATTTCCTCTTCCAACAATGGCAGGGTGGATTTATCTGCCGCCCTCTAGCTTACATGGCCTTGGCAGCCGCCCTGGGTCTCTGAGCATTCCCTCCCATCTTGCTGCTTAGATTGCTTCCTTATGTGCACTTTTCTCTTAACGAGAGCTGCTGTGGCAGACCCCAAACACCCACAGGCCCAGTCATAGAAGTAGAAAGGTTGCATCTGAGTATCCCGAATGACTTAAACAGCCTAATAAGGCTCCTTTCTAACTCCCACATGGTTAAATCTAAAGAGATCTGGCATATCCCTGTCCCTTTGGGAAGGGCCATTTGAAAGCTATTGGGCAGATGGAGATTGTCCCTGTACCTCAAGGTGGGTAGGTGAATGAATGGATATAGCCTAAACCAAAGAATTCATGACATCCCACCTCCCACAGACTGTGGGTCAAAAAGTCCTCTTATGCCCTTTTGCCTCCCCTGCAGATCTAGCCAAAATCAACAAAAGGTGCCTCCTAGGCATCTTCATATGCTCAGTTGCAGGTGGGAACAGCCCACCATCTCCCGAGGGTTTGTGCTAGACTGAAGCTGTGGTATCAGCCTCTAAGATGGAATGATGCAGAAATAGCCTTGAGAAGAGCTCAGGCCCTGCTCCCCAGCAGATGGCAAATCTGCACCTCCTGGGATCCCTAAGGGGCACAAGGGATATGGCTGAAATGAAGTTAAAGTATGGGAGGTGACAAAAGGGTAGCAGGGACTGAGCCCCATTTGGAGGGAATGTGTCCTCTCTGTTCAGAGTATGTCATGGGGAAAAATGGAATCCAGGGCATAACTGCAACAGGAACAGGGCCACTGAACAAAATCACTTTAAGCACTGGCTTTCCCTATCCCTAAACTCTCACTCCATATCCATTCGACCACTTGATGCTATGCACTTATGGGCCAGAAATATAAAACACTTAAATCAATGGTACAGGTCACAAGGGGGAAAAAAAAAAAGATCCAGTTTCAAGAACATGCACTCAGGATGCAGTGTGGAAGTCAGGTAAAGTAAGCTGGGCCTCAGCCTGATTTCTTTTGGAACATTTGAAAGTCTGGGAGGTGATGTGGGCAAGGGGAGGAGGACAGAGATGAGGGGTTCAGCTTGCTCTGTGGGTAGGCTCTACAACATACAGATGATGAATGGGAAACATTTGACCTTGGGAGTTGGGGTGGGTTCAAGATAGATCACTGGGTGATGCACTGCACTTAGGAATTCATTCATTTATGCAACTAATATTCTAAGACTCCAGTCCTCTATCTTCAGAGACTGTACTCTTTGTCGCTCTGTCTTTTGTTACTCTGGAGAGCACCCAGTGATCTCAGAGCTGAGGATAAAATGAGAGGAAAATACAATGGCCTTTGTCGTCTTTGTAGCCTATAGTCTGCTGAGGGACATGGACATGAATAAAATCAAATGCATGCAGCAGAGCCACAATTTATAGGCACAATTTAGGTGGCAGAAATGTCATGTTGTTTTTCCATATCTGAACTCCATTTGTTCTCAACCCATTTCTGCTAAGGAGTTGGAGTCTTTTTCATAACCTTTTTGGTAATTTCATAGTTAATTTAGAAATCAAGTTTAATCCAAAGTTTAAACTCTGCTCTTTAAGTGGAAGGGATCTCCTCCATTCTTTCTCCATCTGCTTCTGGGAACAGAGAAGACGACATAAGAGTATGGCCCCGGCCGGGGCTTGCTCCTTCTGCCTGCTTACTGTCCTCTTTCTGAAAGCCTGGCCCTCCTGGTCATTGGCTACTGGCCTTACTCACAGCCTGCTTAGCCTGTGTCCAGCCACCCTGAGAGAGGAACTGACGAGCTGGTGTGAGTGCTCCCTTTCTCATAACTCTATTGGTTTGGAACCTGATCTCTTGTTCAGACAGAATTGAGGGACACTGGGAGGGGGTAGGCTAGAAGGAGAGGACCTGGTACAATGTTTTCCAGGGGCCACAATTATACAGAAAAGCTGGGAGACTCCTCACATTATAGTCTTCTAAAAAGAGATCATATCTTCCTGCACAGGATTCCAAAACTGTCTCCCATAGACCCAGTGGTCTGAAGACAGCAGGTTGCTAAGTCTCGGTCATGGGAAGTCATTAAAAGCAGTCGAGTGGACTCCTAAACACTAAGTTACAGATATGATCTATGATTTGTCCTAGGCAGGGAGCAGCTGTGCAGGAAGGGCGGTCTCTCTGGGTTAGATATGCTAGCTAAGTGTTACTTTTATTGAGTGACTTTGCCTAGTCACTTAAAAATGGAACTGCATTTACTAAAAAGGAGCTAGTGACAAAGAACAGGCATTTCTGTTGTAGGTCATCCTTTTGAATTAGCGTGCCTGTGACTCTGTAAGAGCAGATAGCAGCTGTGTGAATCTCCCTCAAGGGTCCTGAACAGAATGCCTTCAAGATCTATATATAGGAGACGAGCTAGTAGGCTCCCTGGAAGGAGAAGGCCCTCCAGAGGAGACTTAAAAGACCAGATGATTTAAACTCATTGTCACTGATTCCTTCATTCCTCTGTTCATTCAGTACCTGTGTAAATATCTAAGGGCATGGGCCATATGCTGGTGAAGATAGATGGATGGATCAATAGTTCGAATGCTAGACATTATAGAAACAGGTATTCTCTGTCTTCAAAAAACTTAAAGATTTATTGGTGACATAAGATCATATATAGAGTAAAATAAGCTTTTTAGAATTAAATAATTAAAAACAGTAGTACAAAAGATTCCTTATGCTGTCTGTATTAGGAGTTCATGCCAAAGAAAGAGGTGAGGTGAAAGGGATATGACTGGTTGTTTGGGATGCTGCCAGGGCAGGCCTGAAGCAGAGCCATGAGGAGGGGATATAATTTGGGTAAACAGCAAAGAGAACATGGGTTCATGAAGCAGTAACTAGATTCCTCTGGCTAGAGTGAAGGAGGGTCTTTTCTGAAGAAACCAAATAATAAGGAATCAAAAAACCCATTCTGAAATCAAACCTCTATTTCATTCCTGAGAGCCATGCATCTTTATCCAAGGGACTTAATCTCATTGAGCCTCAGATTATTTTTAATCTTTTTAAATGGGACCAAAAAACACCCTAATAGTTACTATAATGACAGAATAAAGAATACATACTTGCCTGGCATATAGTAGGCCCTCCGTAAGTGCTATTTTCTTTCCTTTTTTTTTTTTTTTTTTTTAACAGTTTATAAAACACTCCATAGATACTACCTCATGTGAGCCTTACCACAAGCTGTGAGATGGAAAAAGCAGGTACAAATACCCTCATTTTATATGTCCTATGAGATTTCTATGCCACCACTCCTTAGGGAAATAGAAATGCAACTATATGCTATGGTTAGATCAAACATAGACTTGAGTAGTTAAGATGTTGTTGTTGTTGTTGTTTTTTAAAGATTTTATTTGACAGAGGCAGGAGAGCGAGAGTGAGAGAAAGCACAAGCAGCAGAGGGAGAGGGAGAAGCGGGCTCCCCACTGAGCAGGGAGCCTGATGTGGGGCTCCGTCCCAGGGCCCTGGGATCATGACCCGAGCTGAAGGCAGACGCTGAACTGACTGAGCCACCCAGGCGCCCCAGGATGTTGGGGTTTTAATTCCATTGGTAATAAGATATCACTGAACATTCTAAAACAGAAATAGAATAGCAGTATTTGGGGGAGGTAAATCTGGCAGTGGTGGGCAAAATGAATTGAGAAGCACTTGTTCAAGAATGACTCAAGCAAGTATCTTGGTGTTTGTCGTTGCTTATTGGATAACCGGTTACCACACCCAAGGATGGGCAGATGACACAGTTTGACATTTCCTCCTATCAACAAGACAGGTGCAGTGGTCCATCTGCTGCTCCTGCCTACCTCTCTGCAAAAGCAACAGTGGTGATAACAGTAATGCAAATGACATAACTACTGGGTCTGAGTACCAATAGCGTGTTAGAATGGTGTATATATGACGACACAGTACAGATGAAGACAGCCATGATCAGAGAGCTCATCTAGGGTCACACAGCTAGTGTTAGAACACAGATTTGAGCCCAGGGCTCAGTTGAAAGTCCAAGCCCTTTTCCATTCTGCCATTTTCCGCATCAGGCTTTGGGAGGTTGTCTTTTACCAAAGAAAAGATTTTATCCATACAAACCTTGTATAAAATCAAACCTTCAACATTAGCTTCAGTTAAGTACTTTGATAAGAGATGTAACCAGCCCATAATACACAGTTCTCTGGTTGGAGTCCTCCTGGGATCATCCTCTAGAATCAAGCCACTGTCTTACAGAGTGCTCCCTGATGGGGTCAGAGCCTGCACCGCTGTCACTCAGGAGGTGCCTCCTACCACTTTCCCTTTGCAAGTCCACACAGACCTTAGACCACATTCAACCATGATCTCATCCTGACGTGAATGTGCCGAGAGCCTTCAGGTCCAAGTGCCTTCCGTGCATGAAGGCCTCTAGGATCTGACCTGTGCCTCTCTCTATTCCATTCCCATTCTTGTTCCATAATCTGCCCCTCCCCCGCCCCACAGGGACATGTCAGCTGTAGTTTTTCCCCACAGATCATGTCATTTCTGGCTGGTGCTGGGCCTTATCCCATTGCTTTTCACTGGCCTAACTCCCACTTGTTCCAGGATAAGTCCTTCCTCCCCCAAGCGTCTCCATGATTCCATATGCATTTTGCCATTATTTCCCCAACACTGTATTGAAATCTGGGCACATTCCTGTCTATTAGATTGTGAATGCCTTGAGAAAAGGCCATGTTGTCTGATAACCCTTGCAAAATTTCTGGCCTGCAGTAAGAATTTAAATGTGTGTGAGTGAGTGAGTGAATGAATAAGATGCTCTTGGAATGCTGAGACCTTTGTGAAATGCTATGTATAAAACGATTCACAATTTGGAGACCTGTATGAGGTGATGTGGTAAATGTTAGATTATCCAAGAACAGAACCAGGAATGATGATCCCTGACTGAGAGTTCTAATCTGCACGTTAAAAGCCAGTGAAGGTGGACGGAAGGAGAGAGATTGATTTTTGCATGGGCATTTGAAGTCAGTCAGCTCTGACACGTGAGCTACAGGCCTCTGCCTTTATTAAAAACGAGTCTGCAGAGAAGTCATGGAGGGAGCACATGGAGGGCTTATGAGCTCTGAATGAAGAGAATGAGTGAGTGAGCTCTGAATGGAGGTTGAAACGTGGGTATGCCCTGGAGAGGCCAGCTTCTGAAATGTGTGGAGGGAGTGAAGTGTATACTCTAGACTGAATTACTGTACATATGCTTTCAAGTTAACGTGCATTCTGTTGCAATCCCTGCTTAAAGAATATGTTAACAATTTGCATATCTGGAATTTAGCCACCTAACACTTTCACCTCTCTGAGGTGCAGTGCTAGATCAGAAGTAACCTAAACAGGTATATCTCCAAATCCATGCATTAACATTTATGCCCTTGACTCCTAGGAGGTCCCCTCAGATGCTCAGAGCCAGTTTATCTTTGTTTTCCATGCAATTTTAGAAAAGGATGGGCAGGTATTAGGGTGGCGAAGGGTGAATACATTCAAATACATTTGAATACAATGCATTCATTGTAGTCTGGCTCTGACATTTATTACCTGGGTCACCATGTGCTAGGTATTTATATTCTGTGCCTCAGTTTCCTGAACTATACAATGGAAAGAATAATAGACCATGACATGATTGCTGTGAGAATGAAGACATGGGACAGACACTAGCTACTCTAAAGTGTGGTTATCTAGCATCTAAGCTCAGAGTGGGGTAGAAGCGGGGAATAAGATGGTGCTGCTAAGGCAGATGTGCTGAGAGCAGTCAGCTGAAGTCTTGGCAGCAGTGTGGGCATCAAATAGAACACACACCTTAAAAAGGTCAATGCTTTGGGGCTATTGGCCCCCGAACTCCACGGTCTTCTTGGATCTTTGAGTATACCCATGGAGCTGGACTTTGAGTAGATGAAGGTAGAATGTCAGGTATGATAGGTGGTTTGAGAGAAAATGAAGCAGAGCATGGAGAAAGTGGTGAGGGCATCAGAGAAAGACTCTCTGAGGAGAGCTTGGGCTAAGACCTAAATGATGGAGGCAGTGACTGTGAAAATCTGGAGAACATTCTAGCTGAGGGAGTAGTGGGTGCCAGGGAGGGAAGGAGCCTTGGTGTGCCTGGTGGGTGTTCAGACATTGGAACGAAAGTTTCACGAGGCAGGCCTATTTGTTTTGTGCACTAGGAGGAGAATGTTGCATGTCAGTATTGGATGAATTAATGTTCTGTAATGAATAAATGAATGTAAGGAATTCAGTGTAGTTGGCATGATATGAAGTGAAGAGAAGGTCAACAAAATAAGGTTCAGACCACGTAAGGCCCTGTGCACCATAGCAAGAACTTTGGCATGGCTCTGAGAACAATGGGAGGCTGCTGGGGGCCAGGAGCGGGTGAATGGCATGATCTGACTCCAAGGCTAGGTGATCAACAACATTTGGACTTGTGCCTTGCTCTCTTGGATCACTCAATTTAGGGGAAACTGGCTATCATAAGGACACTCAAGCAGCTCCGTGGAGAGGTCCACATGGCCAGTAACTGATGCCTTCTGCCAACAGCCAGAATGAACTTGCTGGTCATGTGAGTGAACCATCTCAACATCAAATCCTGCCGTCCCTGTGAAGTTAACGGATGACTTACACGTGCCAATACCTCGAGGGCAACCTTGTCAGAGACTGAGCCAGAACATCCAGATAAACCACTCCTGGAATTCTTGGCTGCAGGAACTATGTGGATACTAAATGGTTATTGTTTTAAGTTGCTAACTTTTAGGGTAAATTGTTAAACAATAGATGAAATGGACCCTATTTTAGTCGATATGTTGAACTCTTTCACTCAGAACTGCCTTACTAAGAGTTGCTAAGGAGTAAAAGCACATCTGGGTTGGGATTAATTGCTTCTTGTCAGCTCCTCCTTCCCACCTATTGATAAAGGTGCTAAAAGCAGTAACTTAAGTCAAAAAAAAAAAAAAAGGAACCATGTGGATCAGGTAAAATCAAATCCTATAAAATTGGTCTCTGTAAATCAAGTGTTGGGCACTGCAGTCAACTTCAACATCTTAAAATGGACAAATTAATCCTAAAATTGCACAGTTGTTTTCACTAAAGCTTCCTTTTCTTTATCCAGATTTCTGAAAAGTCCTCACCTTGCTTTGAAACCTCTTCTGTTTGTTCTCTTTATAGAGCCTTTTAAGGCAGATATATAGAACATAATAAACAGATGAGCTTAAATGAATGAAATAATTTTGTATTTCCTGAGTTTTAGTAAGGACTTAAAAATTTCCCACAGAGATGAGAGAGAGACAGAGAGAGACAGAGACAGAGAATGGTGTATGAAAGATCCCTTTAGTCTATTAAGGAACTTGGCAGGAACAAATGAACACCTTAGTCCATCACAGTGGAGAAAGCCACAGGCTCTGAAGTGAGAATAACATTTTCTTCCCCTGTAAATGATATATACTTTTCGCCATAATACTTCAAATGTGCAGTAAAGAAAAACTATGATTAAATTCTAGTAAATCAGAAGATGAGGATATAAATGGAACTTGTAACCTAGAGCAAAAACCTTTAGCTTGGATTGAACTTAGAATTTGCCAGGGATTTCTACTCGGCCAGCGATTTGCGCTTGTCCAACATGGAACATGGTGAAGAACACTAGGCTCATAATGGAAATGGAGCCTAGTGAGACAAGGAGAAGGATGTGCCCTGGCGTCTGGAGTAAGCTCAGCCTCCAGGGATGTGTTACTTCTCCCACAGTGCTCCTGGCCTAAATGGAGGTGCTGGCTGAGAGCCTTGGGGACAGGAGCCAAAGTGAGCAGAGGTGGAAGGAGTCTTAACAATTGGATGATAAATGCAACAGGCTGGAGGTAAACCAATTGAGAGAGAAGGTTGATGCCCAGAATCTGGAGACAATTCTAGAAAGGGTGAAGGGGGAAGCTGTCAGTTCAGAAGGCTGGAAGACTCTAGAGATTCAGAGAGAAATACCTTCTTTACCCAAGAGAAGAGTCATCAGGGATCACCCATCCAATTAATAGTAACATAAGCCAGGCTCTATGCCCAGGGATCGGCACACACGTCTATGCTGCATTCCAACAGCAACCCTCTGAGTGTGATCTTCCCAATTTATGAGGGAGGAAACAGAGACTAAAAGAGCAGCTTTTAGTCACTTGCCCAAGGACTCCGAACTAGAAGTGCCCGTGTTCGAAGGCAGACATCTGACTGAATTCTCCATCTCTGTTAGATGCCCTCCCCTGGATGGCAAAGCTACAGAAGATAGTAAGTTCTGCAGGACTTGAAGACAGAAACGATTATCTGGGAAAATCCTCCTCAGACTTGGAGTTCTCCTATTCAGACTTGAGTGCTCAGAGAATGAGAAAGGAACAAAGGCATTCGATCTGAAGCCATGATCACCAAAGCCGCCTGAGGAAAGTGCTGGAGCCTCTGCGGGTCACCTCCTTCCTGAAGAGGAGTAAGGGGTGCCAACACCCCTCCACAGTGAGCCAGGATGGTCTGCAGTCAGAGAAGACCAGAAACTTCGTGTTTGGGGCCTCTTTTCGCCTGGAGGGCAGAAATTCCTTTTATATAGTACCTACTACTAGTAGATCATTAACATCTCTTGAATGGAAATGAGTTCTCGAAATTTGAATGAAGTTCTTTGTTTTGTCCAAACTATGAAGAAATTTTTTCTACACCTAAAATACCCTCTAGGGTTTGGGTAAGGGGGCTGCAGTTTGGGTCAAATTTGGGAGATGTGGCACTTAGTAGGAGGGATTCAGCCTAAGGATGAGAATGACTGGAGACTGGTCACATTCTTGGGCTTTTTCTACCTAAGGCCTCTCTTGATGTTGCTATTAAAAAAAAAGGGGGGGGGTTCATTTTCAGCTTTTTTTTTTACCAGTTGGTTTCAAGGAAAATCAGTTACCATTTTCCTTCTTGCTCTCCAGTCAGGTTTCTATCCCACAACTCTTTTCTGGTTATTTAGTTCTCTGGGATCAATCTTCTGTCTTAATTTCACTGAGTCCTATCATCTCCCATTTCTGACTCTGTTCACCTCTGTCATTTTCCAAGGATCAAAGAGGTTAAACTGGCAAATAGAAATTTTAGAAGGAAGGAAAGGAAAAAAAAAAAAACAACTTGGACGTTGGGAGGTTTGGCTTCACAGATGGTCAGGCTTTGCTGACTCAATTAGGAAACGTTATTTTGATTTTTTTTTTTTTTTTTTTTGGCCTCATCAAAGAACTTATTCATGTTAAGGTTTTAAAGGTGATCAACTACAAAGATGGAGGATTATCTACTGTGAAAGATTTTTTTTTTTTTTCCTGGCGTGAGCAAAAGAACATAGCTGCCAGGAAACAGTCTGGGCCTAACATAGGATTACTCTCTTTGTGAATTTGCAAATCCGTAGAACTGCTCAACCATTGGAAAGGGGAGATAACTCTGACTGCAACCTGTACCTAAGAAAAACTGACATTAAAAATAAACCCAAATTCAAATAACAACCAACATCCCAATTTTCTTCTAAGTGGTTCTATTTAATATAATAAAGCAATTAAAGTGATATTGTATAATCTTCTCTAATTTATACGTGTGGCTCATATCTCCTCAGTATCACAGTGCTTGGATTTAGGTGTCTGTTGTGAACCAAACTGTGTTCCTCCCAAATTCACATGTTGGAAGTCCTAACCTCTAGTACCTCAGAAGGGGACCGTATTTGGAAATAGTCCTTAAAGAAGTAATTAATGTAAAATGAGGTCATGAAGGTGGACCCCAATTCGATATAACTGGCCTTCTTATAAGAAGAGGAGTCTAGGGCACAGACCCACACAAGGGTGACCACGTGGAAACAGAAGGAGAAGATGACCATCTACAAGCCAAGGAGAGCTGCTTCCGCGGAAACCAAGCCTGCTAGCTCCCTGATCTTGGACTTGTAGTCTCCAGAATTGTGAGAGTAAATTTCTGTTAAGTACCCAGTCTGTGGTACTTTGTTTGGCAGCCCCAGCCAACTAATAGTCTTTCATGCATATTTCATCACTTTTATCTCTCTCTCTGTCACACACAGACACACACACAAATGATTGGAGAAGATGGAAGAAGTAGGTCTTTACCTTTCTTCCTGCTTAGTACCCACCCCCCAATGAAAATATGAAAAAAGTAGATTTTGGCTACTCCAAAAAATGGCTGGAGAGCCCCCTTCCCTAAGAGCACTTCTAATGCTGATGTTCTAAAGCTAGCTGCCCCAACCAACTTTCTGCTGATGGTATGAGCTGGGACCAAGGCTGCAGGAGACTGACAGATGCCACTTCCAGGGACCATGGATATCCCTGGTTTAAGAATTACTGCCTGTGATTAACACGACTACTGAAGAAAGTGTCTTTCCCCTCAGAAGGGTGTGAAGACATCAAGAAGTTAAGAATCCTCTTTTCATTGAGAAGGTTCTGCTGTGCTTCTACCTTGGGCCTTTGGGGTGGACAGAGGGACCTACCGAGCCTTCTACCCAGGTGAGGTGGGATTGGAAGTCTGTCCGTGGTATCCCTGGACAAAATGGTGAATGCGGCTCGTGTTCTAAGAACCAAGCTTCGTTGTTTTTAATAAGCAATTGGGTGGCCTTTGTTAACTTTGTTTTCATTTCAAGAACACTTTGAATTCCTTACGTCTAGGGTAAGAATCTCATTCTTAGCCATTTCTCCAGCTATTGAAAGCCAGTCTGTGTGGGGAGAGAGTGTGGGTCTGAATCCCACATGCTCTCTGTTTTTAGTTTGTCTCTAAATTGAGAATAATAATATTTTCACCATCAGACTGATATAAGATTAAATGAGTTAATACACATAACCTCCTTAGAACAGTGCCTGGAATGTGAGTTCACAAACATTACTTCCGATAGAACATCTCCAATTGTATGTAATAGTGTGCTTTAAGAAGAAAATAGAACTCACCATCGAAAGTACGAGCCATCTTACAGAAGCAAACTTGAGGCAACAAATCTATACCACTCTTTGCTCTCTTTATATTTCACTGGGAATATATAAGATTTTAAGAATTGTTCTGTTTGGAGCAAGATACAAGCCTTGGAAGTATCACTGAACACTAGGGTTGGTTCTAACACTTATAATATAGAAATAGAAATAAAAAAGGTCAAAGGGTTAAAGGGAAGAAAAACATCTCCAAGACTTGTTAAATATACTTGCTCAGGATCTTTTATACAAAAGAAATACAAAAGCATCTTCTTATAGAATTTCGAGAGTTAATATGTTCTCTAAAGCAATGGTTTCAAATAATGAGATTTTCTTCAAGTATAATGAATATATTAACATACAGTTCCGGGAATGGATGCTGAAGATGCTTTGAGGCTACATATTTAGAATCTCTGTAGATGAAAATTACTAGATAAGCCAAGACTGAGGACAATACTATCAGCAACCTCATCTTCTAGGAAATGGCGTCTCAAAATTTGAATCTTAATAATGCTGGGTAATGGTTTTGACTTTGGTAGAAAGCTGTAGCATGTATACTTAATATCGACATTTGTCTGATTAGGGATTTCACAGCTTAGGTTACTTTATTTCCTTGTTTTTCCTTGAATATTTTGGTTGCACAAATGACTTAAAAAGTGTGAAAAGTAATGAGCTTCTCTTATGAAAGCCTCTTGATTCTCAGTTGCTGTTTCAGATGGCAGTGTAACTGGATTTTCTCTGACCAGGGATGGCCCAGTCTAACAATGTGGTGGGTAAATATGAATCAAGAAAACTATGGCTTGGCTCATTTGCTCGCCACACTTCATAATAGTTATTAAACCAGATTAGTCCAGGGCCTTAACTAATGTCTCAGTTGTATGGTTTCCATAAGCAACAGGAATTAATGAAAAGGAAATCAACATCTTACATACAAAGCCAAACACTAAGAAATTAAGTCGTTTCCCAAGCCAAATCAAAATAGATTTGATCCACTTTATATGTGCTTTATTGCCTGGTCAAATCTCAAATTATTTACATTACTATATCTGCAAAAAGTCTTTTTTTCTGGGAATTTACCAGATCTAAAACAAGCAAACAAACAACAAATCTTATGAGTATTTCCTCTGTTGAAGAAAACTGGCAAGCATTAGAATGATTTGGTCTGTAACTGACGAAAATCTCCTCGGAAAAATCCTATCATTTTCTTTGTGGATTCAAGTTATTCATAATGAAAGGTTCTGATTTGTTGCTAATAAAGGATGCCAGCAATGAGCTGAGTCACCGCTAAAATTAACACCAAATTTTGATTGAAGAAAAAGAATCATATTTGTCTCATTTTATTTAAACCCTGACATGTTTTTGGACTTCTTTAATTTGAAGATATATATACAATTTTTGCACTAAGTTCTTGATAGTGTTAGAAATCAGTCTTATGTCATGAATGGGATAAAGCTCCTTGTTTTGTTCTTTGTTTTTCTTTTTTTTAAAGACTTTATTTATTAGAGAGAAAAAAAAACATAAGCAGGGGGAGTGGCAGGCAGAGGGAGAAGCAGGCTCCCTACTGAGCAAGGAGCCGGCTTTGGGACTTGATCCCAGGACTCTGGGATCATGACCTCAGCTGAAGGCAGACACTTAACCCACTGAGCCACACAGGCATCCCTGTTTTGTTCTTTGGATGGACCTTCAACAATAAAGACAGCAGGATGGAGGGTAGGAGAGATGCCTCTAGGTTGGGCCTCCATGCTCCCCCACCCCTCCATCCCTAAACACACCATCCCACCATTCTTTCTCCCATGCCAACCACCGAACTCTAGTCTACACACTTTGGGTTGTGTATAGACTAGTTACTCCTCCCCACCCCCCACCCTGCTGTTAGTTTCCCAGAATTCTTTCTTTGCACTATGCATGTGGTTGTGTATGTTACCTACAGCCTGGCTTCTCAAGCACTGGGTTAGTGGAGCTTATTAGTCTGGCATCTTTTATACAGGATTAGCCAAATACGAGTGTCTAACATTGGTGACAGTATAGAAGGAAAAATAACACATTCAGTAAGGAACAGTTAACAGTGGCTCTGAGGAAAGACTGTTTTGAAGAAAAGTTTAAGAACAGAAGCACCGGTGGTTGTAGGGCCCTGCATCTTTATGCCTGGGACCATTCAGCATTGTTTTCAGCTCTGTGCCAGTCATCTGTCTGCCTACAGGTTCATTTCTTGCCTTTCCCCTGCTCTGCAATATGGGGCTGGTTGCAAACTCCATTTCCCAGCCTCCCTTACAATTGGCTAGAGGTAGGTTGAATCAGTGGGAAATTGAGGGGTAGGAGCAAGAAAGAAGCCAGGGTATTTCTCTTTTTTTTTTTCTTCAATGGACCTCAATGGTTGAGGAACCCAGCTGTGGCTTTGAGTTCTGATTACATACCTTTCCTCTGTGTTTCCTTCTCCCACCCCAGGCTTCCTACCACTACTGTTTTTCAACCCTTGCCACCATCTTTGTAACCAATTCCCTATATTAAATTATCTCCACTGAATCATGTGGCAGGGGTTCGGTTTTCTTCATAGGACTGTGGCTGTCCTCTCTCCATTGTCTTACTATAGAGGATTTCACTGGTCAGAATAAGTTTTCTTGTATTTTATTAGGTAACATCTTTTTTTTTTTTTTTCTTTTTTCTTTTTTTAAACATAGGACAGCATCATCTCCTAAGTTATGTAGGACTGAATTGGGTGTGTGGTTGACCCAATATAACATTTAATTGCTTGCATTTAATATCACATAGATAAAACAGCTGGCATAATACTAGTTCTTTGTTCTCAAAAAGAAACCTGTTATTTTCTGTCTTAGAAGATCATTCATAAGATGGGTGAGGTGTTAGTAATAATTGGACTAAATAGTAAGCATAAATCACATTAGGGAAAAACATATCTTACTGAAGACCACCTGTCTGCATGTTTTGTAGTCCACATGATATTTTGTTTCTTTAAGGAAAACAAATTCCTTTGTTTAAATCCTAAAACGGATGGTATATGTTAGGAGAAACATTAGAATAAATGCAGCTTTAGAACAATATCTGAGATCTGAAGGCACAGTGAGAAGTGAATCCCATGTTACTCTGGTTTTTCATGCCACTAATTAAATATTTTCATGTTCAGGAAGAAGCTGACTGGGGCTTTTTGCCTATTAAATTTACCACTTCATACACAATTACTTGAGCATCCCTAAAGACCTTATAGCATTAGTTAATAAACCCTACAGGACAAATACTCCAAAAATGAGACAGAAGCCAATTATTTCATCATTTGTGGAAAATCACATCCCCATCTTTGTTGGTCCCAAATTAAGGGGTAAGTTCACTATCCTGGAATGATGTTCCGTCTTCTGCCTAGTTAACTCCTCTCATCCTTTAAATCTACAATCATTTGGTACCTACCTCTTCATGGAGTCAAATCCCCTCACACAGACTATGCGTGCCCTCAGCACACATCACACTATACTTGTTGGCTGAATTATTAGAAGCCTCTGTCTTTTCCACTACACAGGAAGCTCTGTGAGGGCAGGGGCTGTTTCCTAATGTTGTCTATGCTTCTTGTCCTGGTGAATAGCACATGGTAATACTTAATGCAAACCAACTGAATGAGTGAATGAACAATGAATAGGCACAGAACTTCTCAAACTTAGGAAGTAGTGATGGCACTGGAACTGGCCCCAACTTCTACTTGAAGCTCCAGGTGACTCTGCTGAATGCTGCTTTCATTTGTGCTAGCCTGAGGCAAATTCACTTGGAAAAGATGATTTTATCCCTACTAGTCCTCAAAAGGGACTGTTTGTTCCCTGTGTTTTCCAATTGTATTAAAACTGAAAGAATTTTGATAGGCCAATATTAAAAAAATAGATATAAATGTGATAAATTACATGGAATGACAGCTATCCATGTTTGAGAAATGGAAAGATTGGTAAGGACTCCAAACCTGGAAGAAAAGGTAAGAAAAGTGTTCCTTAAACAGCAGTACATGAAGGCAAATAACTATTCAAGTAAGAAGTTGTCTTATTTGTCCTTCATTTAAAAAAACAAGGGTTTTCAGACCCTAGACAGCAGTGGAAGAAAGCTAAGAGTTCCCACATGTGTGCCCCATGCTATCAGACAAAGGCAATTTATCTGGAGCTTATTCAAGCATTAATTTTCCAGTCAGAACAAAATGAGTGACTTAAATGTGATTGACAGTGGTTTTGTAGTGGTTCTGCATTTTTGGTGTTAAAGGCATCAAATTACACACGTACAAATACATACGAAAATATTTCTAGGGGGGAGGAAATGACTATAATGCAGTGGAAGTGGACATCTAATACACTTAGGTTGGCATCTTATAATTTTTAAATGGTTGGTTTTTAAATGTTAGGGTAAAATGTGTCTCATGACGAATATACTAGAAAATTTTTAGAGCGTAGTTGTCAAAATATCTTGAAATTGGTGTACAGGTCCTTCATTTAAAATTTTTCTTTAGCTTATTGGTTTATTGTTTAGTCCAACTCTCCAACTGACTAATTTCAGATGCCTCCACTTAAATCTTTCGTAATTCCAAAAATCTCTGGTTTACAAAGAAGAAACTTATTAATGGAGTGTGCATTTCCTTGAAGATTCAGGTTATTAGAATTGAGATCTTTTATAGGAAATGCGGGATGGTAGAAAAACATAGGGAAATTGCTATACTACAGCGAGGCAGTTACCAATGATATATTACATTTTTGTTAATGATTATTTGGCTTTTAAGATGGATTCCAGTGCCATGTGTGGAGGTTTTGAAGTCAACTAACACTGACTCAGATCATACTTATATGGGAATTAAATTATCCCTGAGAATTTTTTTTTTCTTACTGCTTTTATTTTTTAATGCCAAATGGAAAAATACCAAGGAAGTTTCCTTTAAACTTTTTTTTTTTTTTTTTTTTTTTTTACCATAATGTGTCAAATAATGGTCCTTTGGCATTGTGACCAATTCTACACTTTTGGAGCAGGCTTTCCTTTTGGGGGCAAAGGCTGTTCTCAGTTAATTCCACACAACTGTCTAGTCCCCCTTTGTTACTTATTAAGCAGGTACCTGAATGGAGATAACTGGGTGGCCCCATGACCACTTCAAGGGGCTGATTTTTCAAATGAGTGAACTGGCTGATCTTGGCCACAAGCATGCAGCCTGGACCCCACTAGTCTTGTGTTTCAACTGAGTTGAGAGGTACACAAGAGTGTTCTGAGAATAGGAAAAAAAAAACAAAACAAAAACCCACTGCAAATGTTCACAGAGAAGAGGATAAATTAATATTGATCATTTAAGTGAACATAGACTCATTTATCAAACTTCAATGAGATTATCTTACATAAAGATTACTATCAGGTCAATAATTACACCCTTAAGTACATGAAAGATTTTGGAGGATACTGAGCAATTTGTCTTGATTACCACAGAATCCTAAGCAATGGAATAAAAATTTAAGGCAGGAGAGAGTTTATAGTCAGTAAAGAAGTACTTGGAATCTCTTTAAACCATTCAGGACCGATTGCTACATGTTGCTCTCTTGGTGTCCAGGGCACTGGCCTACTTAACCGTGCAAGGGTTCATCTACATACAGGTTAGGCTCAGTGTTCAGCCATTAGAAGAATGAAGGTCCTCTCCTCCAAGTCTTGGTTGTAAACCAAATATGCAGTATAGAAAATAAGCTAAATCTTTTAAAATTAATTGTCCTAAGAATTTGCTTCGGGAGGCCTGGGTGGCTCAGTTGATTAGGCATCAGACTCTTGGTTTTTGGCTCAGGTCATAATCTCAGGGTGATGAGATCGAGCCCTGCATAGAGCTGCAAGTAGGGCTCAGCACAGAGTCTGCTTGAGATTCTCTCCCCCTCCCTCTGCTCCTCCCCTACCTCTGCCTCTGTGCCTGTGCATGCTCTCTCTCTCTCAAAATTTTTAAAAATAGCTTTATCTCAGATTTTTGAATAAACAGTCCTTAGTGTTCTATTCTGTATTTTCCAAATGGAAACATTTTAACCATTGAAATATTGACGCTTAAATGATAGTAAGGTGTCTGATATTTCAATCAGTATAAAGCACACAGTAAGCTTTTATGTCATTGTAATACTGTGATTTATAGTAAGAAATATTTGGTTTTGGTTCCTGGCAGTGCTTTCCTAAGTGACGAGAGTTATAAAGATGTCTTTTGTTATGTTAATGAGGTGACTTTTGGAAAGCACCTAAGGATGGGAGCTGGTTGACAGGAGGACCAACCATGTGGTTGGAGGGTTGCAAATTTCAGTCTTACCCTCTGACCTCCAAGGAGGGGAGAGGGGTTGGAAATTGAGTCGAATCACCAATGGTCAATGATTTAATCAATTGTGCCTATGTAATGAAGCCTCCACAAAACCCAAAAGGACAGGATGTGGTGAACACATGGCTGTCTGGGGAGAATGGAGTCCTGGGATAGGGCATGGAAGCTCTGCATCCTCTTCCCATACCTTACCTGATGTATCACTTTATCTGCCTATTGATTGGGCTCCTTTAATATCCTTTGTAATAAACTGGTAATCTAGTGAGTAAAGTGGTTTCCTGAATCTATGAGCCACTCTAGCAAATTAATCGAGCTCAAGAAAGGGGTTGTGGAAACCTCTGATTGATAGCCAATCGGTCAGAAGTACAGGTATCTGGGAATTGATACCTGAAGAAGGGGAGGAAGGAGAATAGTCTTGTGGGACTGAACCCTTTGCTTGTGGTGTCTGATACTATCTCCACGTTAATAGTGTCAGAATTGAGCAAACCTATAGGACACCCAGCTGTCAAAGAATTGCTTGATGGTGTTGGGAAACCTCCATACCCCGCCTGCCACATTGAAATTGGGTGTAGAACCCTGTAGTCATCTCTCGGGAATTCTCATAAATTAGGCTTTAGTCAGGTGGAAAGAAAATGGCCAAGGGAACTCAGTGGTTTGGATGAAGTTATTTCATCCAGGGCTTTTTGCTTGGAAATTTTTATCTCCACCATTGTCAGATTGCACTGAAGAAGGAAAACTAGTTTTAACATTATTAGAAGACACTTCATCTCTTGTCCTTAATATTTAAATATTTATCTTTTTTTTTTCAATATATAAAAGGTATAGCAATTGTTTATCATTGGCAAATACACAGGTATTTTAAGGAAGAAAGTGGTCCAATGTAGAAAAGATAAAGACTTATAGAATTAAAAGATCAAATATATTTTAGGGTAAAGCTATCTTCCTAAAAAGATGTTATCTTAATAACATTTCCCATTTTACATAAATTAAAACCATGTTTATATGATGCCACTCAAGGGACGAAAATAAAAGGCCCTGTAGGGCACTGTCTCCATTCAGAAGTCTGATTCTAAACTGTCAAAATACAACTTTTGATGTTAAGTGGTGTGAACATATTTTAGTTGACACATTTGAAGATGGTAATAGGATGAGTGAAGGATCAGTGAATGTACTTCAATAAAAGTTAATATTTTTTACTAATAAGTACAATAAACTATTTCACACTAGAAAGTTCCAATCACACTTAAGTCAAATAACTTTTTGCTTTAAAATAATTATCTCTAGTGGCACAGTGTTGTGTTCAAATAAATGGAAAGTCTCAGTTCTCTATAAGACCTATGTGAAGGAGCTTTTTGAGATAATAATACACAGGAGTTTAGGATCTTCTCAAAGAGACCACAAATGGCTGAAGGGATGAGGTACTTTTGCCCAAGGTAGAGTCACAAGGGACCAGATTTACTTCTGGAAACAACCAAAAACACTGGAAAAAATATATGAAACAGATTTCAGAGCACTGGCCATCAGGCAAGGAAGGACAGTGATCCCTGAGAGATGGGAAAGAAGGATGTGAGCCTGGCAGTTGCTCCCACTTATTCCAAAGATGTTTCCATGTTCTGGTGCAGGGAGGGGAATCCAGGCAGAGCCCAGCTGACTCCAAGTTTAGGAGAGAGAGTCCAGGGAGACCAAGACAGATGGAGTTCTCAGGACAGAATACCAAAGAGGAGAGAGCTACACAGAGAATCCCAGAGATCTGCAAAGGGTCTGACCAGTAAATGCCTGTGAAGAAATTACCCAAGGCTGGGGCTCATCAAAAAAGATGAGCAAACAGTGGATGGTCCTCATTCAGTGCTGGGAGTAGTGCCTATTCACAACAGGCAAACTGGAAAAATTCAGAATTCATGGGACACTGGGTAGAATCAGGAAGGTCTTGCTTCAGTAGTGGGAAGAACTAGCCTTACATTGAGCACCACTCTGGACTTGCCTAACAAATTATAAGAGTAAGACCCAAAAAAGATCAAGCTGTTTCAAAGTGATTTAACTGTTTCAGAGAACAAGGCTCAGAAATACTAAGGAATACAAAAAAATCCATTACTCAACAAGATAAAATCAAATAAAGTTAATGATACAGAAGGTATAAAAGAGACCCAAATTGAATTTCTGGAGAAAAAACTGTTAGATGACAAATACACTGGATAGGATTAATGGCAGATTAGATGTGGCAGAAGAAAAAGGTTGGTGAATTTGAAGACATGGAAATAGAAACTATCCAAAATGAAACAGAGCACAAAGAATCCCTTAAAAACAAGCATTGCCAAGTTGGGATTATAGTTAGACTACTATATGTGTAATTGGAGTCCTTGAAGGGGTTATTGAAGAAATTATGGCTGAAACTTAATAAAAACTACAACACTAAGATCAATGAATATGAGAAATATTATAAACATGAGAAATAGGAAAACTATACCAAGGCACATGATAATCAAGTTTTATAAAGCCAGTAATAGGAAATCTTAAAAGCAGCCAAAGAAAGCGGATATTATACACAGAAGAATGAAGATAAAATGGCAGCATATTTCTCACAGAAGCAATGTAACCAAGATCTATCTTTAAAGGACTGAAAAGGGAAAAAAAACAAAACAAAAAACCTATCAACCTAGAAATCTATACCCACAGAAAATACCTTTCAAAAATGGAGGTGAAATAAAGATGTTTCACTCTAAAGGAATTCTAATATTTACTCATTTATTTTCCAGCAAGTAAATTGTTAGAGCCCTCCTGGGTAGATAGAATAATGGCCACCAAAGATGTCCATGTCTTAATCCCCAGAATCTGTGAATGTTACTGTCAGTTCAGGCTGCTATAACAAAAATACCATAGATTAGGGGCTTAAACAACAAACATTTCTTACAGCTCTGGAAATCTAAATCTGAGATCAGGAGGGTTGGGTTCTGGTGAGAGCTCTCTTTCAAGTTGTAGACTATTAACTAATCACTGTACTCTCACATGGCAGAAGGAGACCTCAAGAGCTGTGTGGAGTTTCTGTTATAAGGGCACTAATCCCATCTTCCCAAAGGCCCCACTCCCTAATACTATTGGAGGTTAGAATTTTAGCATATTAATTTGGGGGGGACACAAACCTTCAATCCATAGCAGTGACCTTACATGGTGAAAGAGACTTTGTAGGAGGGATTAAGATAAAAGTCTTGAGATTAGGAGATTATCCTGGATTATCCAGTGGGCCCAGTGTAATTAGAAGTGTCCTTGTAAGTAAGAGGAAAAGAGAGTCTCAGTCAGAGATTGATTTGAAGATGGAGGAAGGGGCCATGAGCCAAGGCATGCAGGTGACCTCTAGAAGCTGGAAAAAAACAAGAGAAAGGACTTTCCCCTAGAGCTTCCAGTAGAAACACAGCCCAGATAACACCTTGATTTGAGCACGGTGAGACCCATTTTGGACTTCTGACCAAATGTAGGATAACAGATTTGTGCTGTTTTAAACCACTAAATTTGTGGTAATCTGTTACAGCAGCAATAAGAAATTAATGTGCTTATGTTCAGGGGATGACATTTGTGTTGTAAGTGACTAACCAGGTAGGTTTTACATGTGTCAGATATTTCCAAACCTTTACCTACTCATTTATAATGACACTGATAATTCCTTTTTATCTTGTTAACCTTGAAAATGTATTCAATGTGTCTTGCTTCAAAATTCTCTTGGACGCTGGTTACTTGAAAATTTGAAATCTATTAAAAGCTTTTTGCCATTGTAAGCAAAGCAGTTAAATTCATAGCTCTAATGAAAGGAATTTCCTTCTTACTAGCTTAGTCATTCATCTCCTTCATATTAAATCATGTGCATCCCAGTATGACAATATTAAAGTCTGTATTTGATGGGAGTACATTCTCCAGTGAGGTCATTGTTACATTCTTGCCCCTTTCACATTTTTTTTTAAACCATGAGGAAGATGTGGTTATATGGGAAGAGTAGGTAGAGGAAGTAGGAGAGTGGGGGCAATATGGTTTTGTAGCTGGGATTTTAATGCTATTGTTCAGAGAATGTAATTTGAGGGAGGCAAAAAGATCCTACAGAATGAACAAAAAGTCCTCTCGTAGCCAAGACAAGTACTTAGGATTGGCCAAAAAAACCAAATGAAGATCAGAAAAAGGCAATTAAGAGTTTACAATTTTCGAAACAGACACTGAGGCAGTTTAATCTTCTTTAGGAAAGTTGCCTTTGTGGCAGGTTTTGTGGAATTTAAGAATATGGAGTTATAAATAGGATTTTCAGCACTATTTCCCTCACCTATGTTGCTCCAAGCATTGAGAGGAATTTTTTGAGTGACAGCTTCTCAGGAGGTAACATGAGGCCTTTTTCAGAAGTCCCCATTGAGCACCCTCTTCCTGTTTGCTTTAGTCATTGGTACCAGATTCTTCCTAGCCAAGTTCTGTGTTTAGACATTTGGTGCATTTCTGAAATCATACCGCAATGGAGACCTCAACATCTTATTCTTATCCCTTACCTTTTCCTTTCAAGCATGAAACCAAAAAGGCAAAGGATGACGTTTGGTCCTTTTTCTTCCCTCACCCACCAAAAGTTCAGTACAACCTACTGAAGACTTCTTTCAAACGCAGAAATTTCAGCACCAAATCATATCCTCACTCAGTGAACTCAACTCTTGACAGTTTTAAATTTGTAGCCAGTCTTTTACAGGCTAACTTGTATCTTTATAATTTTTTTTTTCCCTGAAGGGGCAGAAATATTTTTCACTCACTATTTTAAGACACAATGAGAAGAATCTTGAAAGAATTGCATGTGGTGTTTTCCTCAGGCCCTTAGATTGACCTGAAACTTCTAAACTCTTTCACCTAGTTTTTCTCCAAAACTATTAGACTTTCTTTTGCTGTATACCAGAATTCTCCATGAGAAACATAGTGTGAGCCACAGGTAATTGAAACCGTTTTAGTGGCCGCATGAAAAAAAAGTGAAATTTTAATATTTAACCCCATATATCAAAAAGTACTTTGACATGTAATCAATACAAAATAATTACTGGGTTATCATCTGTCCTTTCTTTTTATGCTAAGTCTTGGAATCCAGTGTGTCTTTTCCATCCACATCATGTTTCAGTTTAGACAAAGCCTCATTCCAAGTGCTCCACAGCCACCCATGGCAGGTGGCTCACATACTGGCAAGCGTGGTCTAATCTCTCTTGAAGGTCCTCAGAGAAACTCCTCCTTGAGTATTTATTTCCAGTATCTTCAGCTTTCCACTGGATTTTTTTCTCCTCTGCCTTAAAATTGTACAGGCTTCCCCTGAAAGCTCTTCACTTGAATTATAACTGCTTTAAGTTCTAGTTCCCAATTTCCTATCTCTGAGAAGCCCTTTAAATAAAACCTAGGACCTCTTTATTGCATTAGACACTGCTGACAACTCTCTCCTTCCCTGCCCAGGGTTACTTTTACAGGTATCTACTTGTTCCCCTCCTGGCTTCTCCTTTGTGGATTCATCCTATTAGGGGAATCAAGGACTGGCAGTGGTTCTTAAATAAAACCTAGGACCTCTTTATTGCATTAGACACTGCTGACAACTCTTTCCTTCCCTGCCCAGGGTTGCTTTTACAGGTATCTACTTGTTCCCCTCCTGGCTTCTCCTTTGTGGATTCATCCTATTAGGGGAATCAAGGACTGGCAGTGGTTCTCAAATTTCAGAGTGCCTTGGAGCCTCCTGGAGGACTTGTTGGATCACTAACTCCTGGGCCTCACTTCCTGAGTTTCTGATTCCAGAGGTCTGAGGTGAAGCCAGAGAATTTGCATTTCTAATAAATTCCCAGGTGCTGCTGCTGGGCTGCTGGGCTGGGGACCCAATTTGGAGAACCACTGTTCTAAGTTTCAGTCCTTGGCACTCTAGCCTTTCTCCCCAGAGGTATCTGCTCAACAGCCATGCCCCCTCCTCTGTCTGACAGAGCCCACGATTGTTTCAGGGTTTGCTGGCCCTTAGAGGTATCAGGGCCAACCTTGTATCAGCCTGAGTCTGTCCTGGCTGATAGTAAATGCACTTTCTCTAGCCAGTGATGGGTTCTGGAAGATGAGACCTGGGAAGTAGGGGGCAGAGGAGTTTTTCGGGGCTTTTCATATTCTATAAAAAGGACACAAGACAGGCTTGCTCTTTCCCTGCTTCTGGACACTGTTGACTAGGTGCCTTGCTCAGAGATATGGTCATCATCTTAAGCCCCTGAGGGGAATGGCCAAGGAGACCAAGCCATGCACCAACCGTGGACATAAGAATGAAAGATGGAAGGGAGACAGGTTATTGAGGATTTCACCAAAGACTTCCTGAGGCCTTCCTCCCTGATGTATGAGCAATAACAAGTATACATATCACTTAGGCCACCTTTAACTGAGTTTTCTGTCACTTCCTGCAGAACCCCCATGACATTCCCTCTTAGAGGTTTCATTTCTTCTCTCCAGTTGCTATGTTTGGTTGGGTGTTATTCTTAAGTCAGCTTTTGACCTCACTTCTTTATTTACTGAATTCTCTCTTCCTTTCCTGTCTTTCTACTATCAAAGATGAGGGTAAGCCAATCTCTAATATTTTGAGGTTTAGGTCGGGAACACAACTGAAGGGTCCTAGCTTGCGTGGCCTTGCCCGTTTCTCTTTCCACATCTGGATCGTGCCACACCATGAACAGCATGCACCTGGATGGCATCCAAGCTCTGCTGTAACACCCTACTCCCTGCAAGCCATACCCTTTGGCCTTCCTTCATCTGAGGAGTACACACATTGGTGCCTGGTCAACCTCAGAAGGGCAGACAGTAGAAAGACAGGGGTTTTCTGCAGACCCAGGAAAGAGCTATGCAGGCATTGAAGTGGACTCAGGGCACTTGATGGGGAATTCCAGCATCATGCTGCTGTGAGGGGCATGGTCAGGGGAGGTCCACAGTGGGTCTTCTAAAGCAGGGCCCCCAGAGTTGGGACCCCAGTTGCTCAGGTCATGCTAGTATGATTGTGTGGATTCTCAGACTGAGTCACATAGAGTGAAGGCTTCCATGGCTGTATAGTAACAGGCCATGTCTGACACTTTGATCCTTCTATGGAATGAGATAATACCCTAGTGTATTGCTTTTTGAAAAGATCTGAGAATTTTTGAGGTTCTATTTTTGTATTATATGCAATTAGGGATTTGAACCTTAGTGGTCAGATTTTTCTTTAGTACCATTTCTAGTACCTTATTCTTTCTTCTTCCTTGGATTCACTTGCTGAAATTTCCTAGTTAACTTTTCAGAAAGGACTTCATTTGGTAAACTTGGTTCAAAGCACCCTTTGTCTTCCCATGTTAAATTTAAGTATGAATTAGATACAAGCTAGTGTTCAGTTTCCCACAGCACATTGGCAAATGCATCCCACGTCTGCTGCACAAAGAATCACTGAAGGGTCTGGCTTACTGGTTCCACATTCCTTTGTGTATAATCTGTGTTCACCACCCCCAACCCAGAACCTTTTATTTATTCACATGTTTATTTATGTCTGAGTGTTCTGGACACACGATGTGTCCTTCAGGGAAATTTTCTTTTAATTTGTTCAGTGTTTTCTCTCCTTCAGTTTTTGCTCTTAAACTCCTGTCAGACAGATGTTTGAGGTTTGGCTCTATTCTCTGTTCCTACATCTTGACTCTTCTCATTGTTTCCATCCTTATGTTTGTTTACATGATATTTTAGAGAATCCTTCCAGAAAATTCATTCTTTTAGCTGGATTCATTCTGCTGTTCAGTCTTTAGACTGAGAGTGTGTGTTTCCTGATCATATGGTTAACTCCTGAGAATTGAAAAAAAAAAAAAAAAAGGTGTCTTCTTATTAAGTATTGAGTATTTGAGGATAAGAATTACATATTTTTTAAAAGATTTTATTTATTTATTTGACAGAGACACAGTGAGAGAGGGAACACAAGCAGGGGGAGTGGGAGAGGGAGAAGCAGGCTTCCCGTGGAGAAGGGAGGCCGATGCGGGGCTTGATCCCAGGACCCTGGGATCATGACCTGAGCCAAAGGCAGATGCTGAGCCATCCAGGCGCCCCAAGAGTTATATATTTTTATATATTAAGTTGTCTTAGTTTTTTCTATTAACAGTGTTTTTTGGGGGTTAGGTTTTCAGTTGGTTGAATTTGATGTTTCTCTTTGAAGGTGTTGATTTTTCTTTCAAAGTTTGGCAATTCTTGGTTGTCTGTTCACACTTATGTTGAAAGATTGGATTGAAGCCTGAATCTTGTCAGCTCAAATCAGAAACCCTATTAAATTTTCTATTAATGTGGGTTCTGATCTCTGCAGTCTGCCGTCTACAGTTGCAGGGAAGGCAGGATAGGTGGAGCTGCCTTGTTTTGGGGATGCAGAAGAGGGAATGTTTCCTTACCTGCAGCATAGCCCTGGGAACCTCTCTGGTTGGAGACCCCACTTGAGAATACATACTTGGGGCCCTATCCTGGGAACCAATGCCGTTTTGTCCCTTCCCCACACCCCTCCCCGCCAGACATGTTCTCATCTGCTTCTTTCCAAGATAAACCAACAGAGGGCCTTTCACTTTGTTGAGAGAATAGTTCTTGGGCCATTAACCTGGAGGAAAGTATCACAACTGGATGGGGGCATGTGTGATGGGGATGAGGTGCCTTACTTTTTCTGAAGGCCATTTGTGAATTAGTGATGCACTTGCCCCTGAGCCCTTGATTGTGTTTGGGCTGCTGAGCTTCTCTAATGGGATCTGTTTTTTACTTTACCTGTGAAGGTGCATTCTCTTTTGTATTTTGGGCTGTGGTTTTTTTGTCTCAAATATTGAGATATAATTGGTATATAACATTGTGTAAGTTTCAGGTGTGCAACATGTTAAGTTGATACACATATATTGCAACATGAATACCACTGTAGCATTAGCTAAAGTCTCTATCAGGTCACATAATTGCCATTTCTTTTCTGTGGTGAGAACATTAAGATGTAGTCTGCTAGCAATTTTACAGTATATATTCTAGTATTGACTATAATCATTATGGTGTGTATTAGATCTCCGGAACTTATTCATCTTCTATTTGCAAGTTTGTACCCTTAAACATCTCCCCTATTTGGGCTGTGGTTTTATCCTCAACTTGATTCCATCTGCTGTATAAGTTCTCTAATAGCTCCCCTTCCTATTTTTCAGTGTGGTTATGGATTGAGTCTTTTTCATTGCCAGTACCTCAATGGATGGCCTCATCTCTGCCTGAAGCTTTAGGTACATCTATCTACATGAGTGTCAGCCCCCTCCAGTTCACCCCTACATCTATGTTGTCTAATAGGACTGCCACTAGCCACATGGGGTCACTAGCACTTGATTTTGAAGACTTTGTACTAAGAAAAAGAAATGTAAAATATCCATTATTAGACATTTAATATTATTACAGTTTGAAATTTTAATATTTTATATGTATTGGCTTAAATTAATCTTCAAGTTAATTTCACTTGTTTCTTTTTTACATGTATAATGTCACCAGAAAAATGTAAAATTGCACGTGTCTCATGTTACATTTCTACTAGACAGTGCTGCTCGCCATGCAGGAGCCATTCCTAACATAAAACTAGGAGGAGTGGGCCAAGATGATGAACCAAATAAGTATATAGACTACCCATCCATGCTCAAGATCTCACAAACACCATAAGAGTGATATAAATTATGCTTCTAAAGGAAAATTGTGGATGGAAAGGAGAAGTCAGACCAGAGGTATATTCTTTACTATAATTTATATGATTTAGTGGTCAGTTTATTTTGGGTAGAAAGCTTAGGAAAGAAATGTTTCCAGTTTGGGGAAATGGGTCAGTAATAGTCCTGTTAATCCTGTGAATTGGGATCTTCATACAGGAAGAAAGGAGTTAGAGCAGACATGTCAGTGGAGGTATGAAGATAATGAGTTTGGTTTTGGATTTGTGGTATTTGAGTCATCCCTGGGCTATCCTCATGTCCAATAGATAGATGGGAGCAGGAGCAATGCTGGGAAAAGAACATGGGGCTAAGGATAAGTAGATGGAGGTCATCATGTGGTGGGTGAAATCATCCAGGGGTGTTCACATCAATGGTGGTACTTTGGAAAACCCACCATTTAAGAGTGGGCTGGGCTGATGAGGAGGAGGGGGTATTGGCAAGACGAACATTGATAAATTTGCATCCTCCAAAATCTAGCATAGTGATGGTACACGGTATGCCTCCAGTGGACACTTTTGTAATTTAACTTCTAAGGTGCCAACAGTAGCTTTCAATACATTTGGTGTTTCAGGAGTTAGTATAGAATGAGGTATATTTTAAACAGTGGACGCTTTTATCAGTCAAGGGCTTTTAAGAGGTGGCACATAAATATGAGGAGAAAGTCCAAACCTGTGAACACAGGGAGTTTGCCATGGAAACAAGGGAATCTCTTCTTGGTTTAGATTAGGATGAATGAATCTTGCTCTTATTCTTGCATGTTTACAAAAGACTCTACTAGAGACTTAGCTGACCATGGTAGGGAATGTGACCAACTTATGTTAACTCCAAATCTGAAATAGAGTAAAATGATGTTTCAAATCCTTAGTACCTGGCCAAGCAGAGATTCCTGTGGTTTTTAAAGTTATAGTAACAGAATTTAAACATGGGGGAAAAACAACTTTGTAAACAGCTTGAGGCATGGATTCTCTTTATTTCTTTTCTGTGGCCTAAATTTGGTACACAAAATGAACACCACCACAGAGTATGTACTCATTGTCAAATATATTTGAGCTGAGGCTGTGGGTCAATATTGAAATTTCCACTAATTTTTTTTTCGAGATTTATTTGAGAATGTGTGCGAGCGCACACACACGCACATGCACAAGTTGGGGGAGAGGCAGAGGGAAAGGGAAAGAATCTCAAGCAGACTCCCTACAGAGCACAGAGCCTGACATAGGGCTAAATCTCATGACCCTGAGACCATGACCTGAACTGAAATCAAGGGTTGGGCGTTTAACCCAACTGAGCCACCCTGGTGCCCCAAAACATCCAGTACTTCTAAGTTGAAGTCTATCTAGAATACTCTAGAGGACCTGAATTGAGAAACTTGACCCCATTTGTAATATTTTGAAAAATACTAGCCACAAGGAGTTTATGTTGAGTTAAAAGCATAGTCTATGATCTGGATTAGAATTAAATACTTAAGACAACATAAAGACAATGGCATGTGACTTCTTTTAAGCAGCTCACGCATCTGTCTTTGGAATTATGCCTTCTGGGATTTAAGAATAATGAATTTGAGTTATGAATTTATCACTGATTAGAACAATCCATTATGCAGACATTGGAGTAGATTCTGATCAGATTACGAAGTGATACCTGAGGAGGCATCAACATGGTGTAGTAGAACAACGGATTTAAAGTTCACCAAGTCAACATGCTTGTGCTATGTGCTGTGTTCTAAATACTGTTCTAAATGATTCTGCAATGAAGAATACAAAATTCCTGCCTGCCTGGAGTTTACATTCTAGTTGCCAGATACAAATAACCATTTAAACAAACAACTATATCAACAATTTCAAATAAGTGCTGTGAAGGAAATAAATCTGGGATAGAGTGGAAGGGTGGCGAACCACGACCACTTTGGTTAAGAAAGGCCTGGGTTGGTAGAGGGCAGGCAGGCAGAGGGAACAGCAGCTATAAAGGGGGGAAGCCCAGAGCCAGGAGAAGCTTGCTATGGCCAAGAGGGAGAAATAAGGCATGAATGGCTGGGTAGGGGAGTGGTAGAAGATGAAGTGATGGAGAAATAGGGCCCTGGTCATCCTGTGGTGAGAGACTGGATTCTATCCCATTTATGGAGAGAAGCCTCTGGCAGGTTATGATCCGAGAATTCCTGAGGTCTGATTCACCCTAAAGCAAAATCATTCCAGCTGTTCTGTGGGGCATGGAGTGATGGAGGGGACAATGGGAACTGTGAGATGAAGCCATGGCCATGACTTAGGGGAAGAGAGGAGGCAGTTTCAACTGTGGTTGCAGCAGGGGAGATGGTACAAAGAAGTTGGTCCAGAAACCATTTGGGCGCAAAAACTGGTCCAAGGGGTTTGTGGAAACTTAGCACATGAAAGAAATCCAAGATGACACCTGAGATTTCGTCCCGAACAACAGATATTTGGGAGTCCTATCTACTGAAATGAGAAGGAGGTTCAAGGCAACTAAGGATTCTGTTTTGGACCTGTTACATTTGAAATGCTCATAAGGTATTCCAGTGGCAATGCTCAGTTGGCAGTTAGATGAATGTGGAGCTGAGTCCACGCTGGAGATGGAGATTTGGGTGATATCAGCATGCTGGTGTTATCTACAGCCCTGGGTCTATGAGATCATCGAGGGAGAGAGGAGGAGGCAGCCAAGAAACAAGCTCCCTGGGGCATTCCAATGTTTCAAGGTCTAGTGAGGGGGAGACAGCAAGGGTTTCTAAAAGAAGCAGAAGGGAAAGTAGGAGGGAAGGTGGCACAGAGCCTCAAGAAAGTGGTGTGGGAAAAGAAGGGCTAGTCAGCTGGCTCAGAACTGCTGGGTGACCGTGTAAGACACAGAAAACTGTCACAGGGACCTGGCAAGATACAGGTTAGTGGTGACTTTATGAGAATTAAGAGACTGTGGTCCTAGTCTTAGTAGCTAGGCATACGTTACTTAAGATTTTCCCTAAAATGGGGATAATACTAAAGATAATGCCCTGCTTATAGGAGCAGATAACACACTTTTTGACATTCTATGGTTTCCATAGATTTACATTTTTAGTTGTGACCTTTTATTATCTTTATATAGCACTAAGATTATATTTTGGAGTCAATGCCATTAGTTGAGGAGTTTTGGGTATATCAGTAATTCACCATTTTAGACCTTTGGCACAGAGATGTATCAACCAGTTAATATTTTCATGAATTTACTAGAAATGCAAATTCTAGGGCCCCACCCCAGCCCTACTGAATCACAAACCAAATCAACAATCCCTTTCAACAAGCTCCTCAGATGATTCTAATGCACCCTCAATTTTGATAACCACTGGTAGGGGGAGAGTTTGCTCATCTAAGCTCCATTTAAAAATTACAGTCTGTCCAGAGAGGATAACACGTATAGGGGTAATGGTGGTATTTATCACTCCCTGTTCCATTTCTGAAGCCTGTACTTAGTTATTTTGGCTTAAGGCATATTTGAGTCTACTTTTGGCTTCAGATTATGTGGAGCTATTTAAAAATTTGGGGGTTTACTTATTTCCCTTATGTAAGTAAAACTGAGCACTTCTTAGAAAATCACCCAGTTGTGCCGATGGGTCTCAGGATAAATGTATGGTTTTCAACTGCACTGGACACTTGATGCCAAGAAGGAGCCTATGTTTTCCTTGTCAACCCTTCCTCATGTTCTCTCAACAGCTGTTTTGAATATTTTGAATATTCCATTTGCCTATTTACCCTCACAGGTAAAATGACTTACTGGAGAAAGTTCCTGAGACTAATCCTGAAAATTTACCTAACTCCTTCACATCTTTTCTCCTTTGATACCATTTCCATGGAGGAGATGTATCTGCTCTGGATGGGAGCATAAGTTTGCCAGGCCCCCAAATCTTCTTTCTCTTAGAATCCTAAACCCTTCACTGTCCATAGTCATCTTTTGTTAAGGAATTGAACATGTAAAGGGGCTCTTTCTTCATTAAGGGAAAAGCCAAATTTTGTCTCAATTTTACATCATTTTCAAACTGTGGATCTCAGTCTTTTATTTTGTGCAGAAAATTTCTAGCACCTGTGTATCCCTGTTCTCTTTATGAGCCCATTGACCAGCATGTCATTTGGCCCATGGTGGGCAGTTAACTAATAGCTGCTGATTAAAATGGCTCAATATACATCTTAAAACTTGAAAATATAGAAAGCTACCCAAAAATGTCATTTGTCATCTCTTTACCTAAATAAAGGCATCATGGAAGTTTTATGTAGTTAACAGCTTTATATTCCTAGTCTTCCAAAGACAAAACAGTTCCATGAAGTTTTGGGAAGAGCAGAGTAATGTTTGGAGGATGATTTAGAACAGGTATTCTAAATATATGGGCAGGGCGCCTGGGTGGCTCAGTTGGTTAAGCGACTGCCTTCGGCTCAGGTCATGATCCTGGAGTCCCGGGATCGAGTCCCACATTGGGCTCCCTGCTCAGCGGGGAGTCTGCTTCTCCCTCTGACCCTCCTCCCTTTCATGCTCTCTGTCTCTCATTCTCTCTCACAAATAAATAAAATCTTAAAATAAATAAATATATGGGCAAATATTATCTCGAAAAAAAGATAATTGAAATTCAAAGAAAATACCTTTCCTGAAAACTTTAAATCATCATACCCATCAAACCTTTCCTGGTACAGCTAATAAGTAATAACATGTAAAGGAAGTCTTTTATTTCTTATTTTCCCTGACCAACTTTATTGAGCTAATAATCAGAAAAACCGATAACATTTTGCATCAAGAAGACAAGTAATGAATAGGAACTAGTGATAAAACCACTGAATTTTTTTGAAGAGCCACTTTCAAGTTCAACTTGCTTTTAAGAGATCTGTGTTGCAATGAGACAAGGAGAAAGAAGAAGTAATGAATAGCATCGGGAAGATAAGGAGTATGTTCTGAAAGAGAAATACTATTTTTCCTAATAATATTCAAAGAAAATAATGATCATTTTGTTAGTATGAAAGGGTTTAGAGGAAACATTGAAGATGAAGGTGGTTTAACTCTCCAGGTCAAAATAGTTTAATTTCCATGCACCAAATTTTACAGTATACTAATATTATGGAGCTATATTAGAAATGTCATTATTGGTTAATCAAAACATCCAATTCTTGCCTAAAAAAGAAAGTCTTTAGTTACTCCTTTGTGAATACCATATGGTAGAGAAGCATAATGAGGTCTCCCATTTATATAGTGACCATTGGTTTTTATAAAATATCCTGCTGCACATTCTATTCCATTAATACACTGACAGGTGCTTCATATAAAGGGCCTTTCATGTGGAGAATATGTATGGGAAGACTCTAGGGGTAAATATCGCTGACAAAAGGTCCCCTGAAGTCAGTCTGTATATGTGTTAAGATGGAAAGCACATATAGAGAAGCAAGCAGATTTGTTGGGATGTGGGCGTATAATCAGTGCTAGGTAATAATGGCAAGTTTGAATAATGTTTGTCATTGTAAGAAGAGAAACAACACAATTTTTCAGAGCAGGATGAAGCAAACATATTACACAAATGAAATGCAGAATTTAAGATGAGTTGAATGCTATTGTACTTATGCAATTTACCCGTCCCTTCTTTCACATAAAAATATTTCACTGGATTTTATTTTGGCTAAATGATCAGTGCTTTAGTTTCAAATCTCATAGGGAAAATATGAGATCATTTGTTTGCTTCTTTCAAGTCCTGGGGCTCCGGGAAAATGTAACTACAGAAAGACTTCAACCTAGTGTTCTTATTGGAGCCATTAGACGCGATTATGTAGCAATAACAATAAAAAGTCCTCCAAAGAAGGAGTGCCTTGGCAATAAAAATACTTCGTACTTTAACTCAGGTACAATTGTTAAAAGCTGTTTTACACAAAAGTAATTGCTACAAGTTACAGCAAATATGTATGGCAAACATATGGAAAATGAAGAAGAAATACTGGATTAATCAATGAAACACATCAAGTGGTGCACCTTTTAGAAAATCTTAAGGGAAGCAAAGGAGGAAATAAATATCTTGAGCTGTTATCAGTCTGACAGTAGTATAATTTTTAGTCTGTTTTTAATCCGTTAACCCATAAACAGGTATGAAATTTAGAACCAAGGATATTTTACTAAATTCTATTAGAGGTATCTCAGTATTAATATCAACATTAAAATATGCAAAAGATTTTTTTCCAATGTGACTAAAATTCACTTTAAATTGAGATTCAGAAAGTAAATATGTCTGCTCCCTTGGTCAGAGGACCCCACAGAAGTCCTGTATCCTGGACCTATGAGGTTTGCTTCTGTTCTACTCTTTGGTCTAGCTGTACGTTGTGTCCTCGTACCTGAGAAAGCTTCAGGCCTAACTGAGCACTGGGATGGCTGCGTTAGCCTTTGACCCACATCTGACCTCCCGTAGTACCCTACATCTGCCCCAGATTATTACGACCAAAGAAGAGCTACCTTCACCCACCTTCTTTCAGTAGCCAGAGGATAACTTTGAGTTGCTTTCTCCACCCAGATTTCAATCTGTAGCAATGACCCAGAATCTGAACCAGACTCCGGGCCTCGACATTAATTAGGTTTGGTGCTCTAAAATGATAACAATGAAGCATGAACTAAAGTAAGCAGTCTTGTCACATCTAACAGTTAATTTAAAAAAAAAAAAAAGAAGACCTCAACAAATCACTGCCCAGGAAGACTTAATTTTGGCAATATTAAGTTATCATCTGGCTCTTTATTCAAATTGAGTAATCGAATATTTATTGAACACCTACAATCAAAGCTCTTTCTTGATTCTATAAAGAACACAGAAACGTTAATATTGGGTCCTGCCTTTAAACTGCTTATATCCAATTTGGAAAAGGCAATTTTCAGTAAAGGAGAATAGGCACAGCAAAGAGAATGACCAGGTTTTTCTTGCCTATATTAGAGTTCTCCACAGAAATAGAATCAGTGAGTGAGTGTGTGTATATACATACATGCATAGATTTATCTTCAGGAAATGTCTCATGTCTGTGGAGGCTGTGACAAGTTCCAGATCTGCAGGAGAGGAGATCCAGGGAATGTTGCTGGAGTGTGAGAGCAATCTGGAGACAGAATTCCCTCCTTTTTGGAGATCTCCATCTTTCTTCTATTAAGGACTTCAGCTGATTAGGTGAAACCCCTCCACATTATGGATGGTAATCTACTTTACTCCAAGTCTACTGATTTAAAGGTTAATCTCACCTAAAAAAAATATATTCACAGTGTTATTTAGGCTAGGAATGACCTAAGAACTGTGGCCCAGTCAAGTTCACACATAACATTAACCATCACTTTGCCCTTTGTAAAAAGTAGGCAATAAATTTGTTCTTAATTAGGCTATAAGGTTTTGCTGGGACCAATGACAAATAATAAGCTACTAGTTCTTTCCTTCCTGGAAGCTGCAATTCTTCTTCCTTAGGAAGAGCTCTGTTAGCTTTGTGCCCCTTTTACCGGTGATCAAATAGCCTGGTTTAGGGATCAATCCCTCTTTTAGGAGAGGGAGCTGGGGCAAGAGCTTCTCTGGTCTGGTTCAGGTGTCAGGAGCAATGGCCTTTCCTGGTTCACCTGTTGCCTCCTGAGTGAGCACCACAGGGAATCTGTTGGTAGGCTTCATGATCTACCTTGTCGTTGGTGTGGTTTTTTGCTCTAGTTTGGATGATTTTGTTCTTTCTGAAAACTAACAAACTGGATCTAGGCTGGAAAGTTCTCAGGAAGGCCCAGGGTTCTGTATCCAAGTTGAGTAGCAGTGAGTCTATAGGAGAAGATAATGTATTAGGATCTTTTGATTGAGGTTTTAAAAATATTTTCTGAAAAACTTTACAGCTTTCTAAGGGAAGCTTCAGATTTCAATATCCTTCAACCAAAAAAGCCTCACTTTAAGAGAAGAAAAAGTCCAGTGTTTCTGAGAATACAGCAGGGTTTGTCTCTTTTCCAGTATGACCACAGATATTTTCTTCTCTATTGGGCTGATGTCTTTGAGCTCCTGCTTTGGTTTAAAAGTGAAACAAGAAGAACTTTCTATTAAGCAGGTAAATGAGAGCATGACACTGAATAAATTCAATGTCAAAAGACCTACTATAGAAAAGGGGGTATAAATGGTTGAAACAGAGGCGAGGTCAGTAAGAGATTCATATGGCTGGGTAGGATTCCAAAATTTATAAATAAAAAGTATAAAAGCACTTGAGATATGTAGTATAGTATGACTCTGTAGTATAGTATTGTCAATTATAGTTGTCATGCTGTACATTATATCCCCTGGATTTATTTATCTTATAAACTTCCAATTTTGACCACCATCACCCATTTTGTCCATCCCCCACCCCTGCCTGTCTGGCAACCACCAATCTTTTCTATGAGTTCACTGTTGTTGTTTGTTTAAGTTGAAATACATTTGACATACAGCATTGTATAAATGTTTAAGGGGTACAGTAAGTTAATTTGATACATTTATATACTGTAATATGATTGCCACTGAAGCAATAATTAGCAGCTCTATCATATTACATAATTATTTCCTCTTAGGGGTTGGAATGATTAAGTTGTATTCTCCTAGTAAGTTTGATAATATAATACTGCTTATATTTACAATACTGTGCATTAGATTTCTTGGACTTACTTGTTCATTCCGAATTTGTACCCTTAAACACCGTCTGTCTTACCTCTCTTCCCACCCCTCTTCCCTGGTTAACTACCATTTTACTGTTTTTTTAATGAGTCTGGCTTTTTAGATTCCACATATGAGTTACCATACAGTATTTGTCTTTGACACATCCCACTTAATGTCTTCAAGATCTATCCATGTGAGCTAATTTCTTTAAGATTCCACATGTAATCGAGATCATACATTTGTCTTTCCCTGTCTGATTTTATTGAGCATAATGTCCTCAAGGTCCATTCATGTTGTTGCAAATGGCAGGGTTTTCTTTTACATATTTGAATAATCCATTGTGTGTTGTGTGAATGTATCACATTTTCTTTATCCACTCATTCATCAATGGACATTTAGGTTGCTTGGCTAGTGTAAATAATGCTGCAGTGAACTGTGGGATACAGATGTCTTTTCAAAATAGTGATTTCATTGCCTTTGGATATATACTCAGAAGTGGAATTGCTGGAGTATATGGTAGTTGTAATTTTAAATTTTTGAGGAACCTCCGTTGTTTTCCATAGTGACTGTTACATTTACATTCCCACCAACAGCGTATGGGAGGGTTCCTTTTTCTTCACATCCTTCCCAAAACTCGTGATTTCTTGTCTTTTTGAAACTAGCCTTTCTAAAAGGTGTGAAGTGATACCTCATTGTGGTTTTGCTGAACATCAATCAAGGGCATGCATCTTTTGTACCTGTTGTACATCTGTATTTCTTCTTTGAAAAAAATGTCCATGTGGATCCTCTGCCCCTTTTTAAATCCGATTTTTCTATTTTATGAGTTCTTTATATATTTTGGATGTTAATTCCTTATCAGATATATGACTTGCAAATATTTTCTCCCATAGGTTGTCTTTTCATTTTGCTGATGATGATCTTTGTTGAACAGAAGCTATTTAGTTTGATGTAATTCCACTTGTTTATTTTTGCTTTTGTTGTCTTTGCTTTTGGTTTGAAATCTGCCCCCCACCCCCCAAATCATTGCCAAGATTGATGTAAAAGAGCTTACTCCTTATATTTTCTTCTAGGAGTTTTATGGTTTCAGGTATTAAGGTCAAGTCCCTAATCCATTTTGAGCTGATTTTTGTGTGTGGTGTAAGATAGTGGCTCAGTTTCATTCTTTTGCTTATGACTGTCCATTTTTCCTGACACCATTTATTGAAGAGACTATATTGTTTCTATAGGATAATTTCTTGTAATGGAATCATTGAGTCAAAGGCATGAATCCATTCTTAGCCTTTAATGTATAAGCCAAATAGCTTTTCAAGAGATCTGTATTAAGTCATAATGCTGCCAGCAAGATATAAATATACTATTATCATCAGACCAAATCTCTGATGACATAATATGATAATTTAATAAAATATTGCATCTCATGATTTAAGCCTGTATTTCTTTAAATTACTAGTGATACTGAATTAACATGTTCATATATTACTCTTTAGTAGCTATCTTTTCTCTCCTTAAAATTGTCTTGACATGTGTTGATATTTTTACATAGCTTTTTATTAAGACTTTAATTTAAAGTTGTATTGAAATATTAAAACGTCCTATAATCAGTTACGGTTTCTTCAAAAATTAAAAGTTCTTCCCACTTTAGAACTTTTGAAGACCGTTTCATTCTCTTCTCCCTGGTTTTCTTATGGTTTGGTTTCGCACACTGAACTTCTCTTCCATTTGGAATTTACTGTGATAAATCTAGGACAGATTTTGATGGGCAGGGAGGGAGGGGAGGGCATATAAATTGGGGGAACAGCACAGCAAAATTCTAGTAGTTGATTCAAATGAAGGATAACGTGGGGGGCGCCTGGGTGGCTCAGTCGTTAAGCATCTGCCTTCAGCTCAGGTCATGATCTCAGGGTCCTGGGATCGAGCCCCGCATCAAGCTTCCTGCTCAGTGGGAAGCCTGCTTCTCCCTCTCCCACTCCCCCTGCTTGTGTTCCCTCTCTTGCTGTGTCTCTCTCTGTCAAATAAATAAGATCTTAAAAAAAAAAAAAAAAAAGGATATGTGGAATGTAAATGCATTTGTCCCGGTGGGGTGGTTGCACTGACGATTGAAGATAAAATGAGAGGTAAAAATGGTGAGAAGGGAGAAGAGGAATGGGCAAAAGCAGCTGATCTGATGCATCACAGCCCTACTAAAGGTGGCACACACTGCCTCACACGGGTCTTGGCTAATTGGAGGCAGCAGGGCCTGAGAGCAGGGGCCCAGCTTTAATGGGAACCTCAGTTAGATAAGAAAGATTTTGCCAAATTGGAGATAACCAGATTTTGGAGTAGTGCCTGATGAGCAGGAGCAGAAAGTGCTTATGTCTTAATAATTTCTGTCTAAAATGAGATAGGATTTTCATCTGTGCCCATGATGATTTGGTTAAATGTAATTGAAATTGTGTTTGCAAAAGGAAAGACATTTTACTGATTTCTAGTGGAATAACTGAGGTTTGCATTAGACGTGCAGGTGTTACCGCCACTGTCTTTCTTATTCCTCTCTGAGGAAAAAAAAAAGTCTCTGCAATTTGCATTGCATTGTTCTTGCTCTAGAGTCCAGATAATATATCCATATGTTCACTACTGCCCATTTTCTGAGGTTATTTTTAAAAGGCAAGATTTTAGTTCATTTTTACATATATTCCTATTTTTAAAAGATGTTCAAATAACACATTGGAAACAGTGAAGTTTCAAAATACAAGAAAATTAAAAATTAGAAATGCTTGCCTACAAGAGCCCCATATTTCTGGATAGGCTGAGTATAGGGTATTTGTCCCTGTAGGCAAAATGTACTTTATTAACCTGGAAAACACCTTTTTAAAAGACTGGGATCATAGTTGTTTTCAGAGAGGGCTTGGATTTCCTCCCCACCTCCTCCTCTGTCACCTTTTGTGATATGACTCAAAGCTAGCAGGGAAATGAATAACCCACACTGGAATGCTAAACAGGAGGAAGCAGGGCTTTGGCATGAGGGAATTAAAAGGGTTACAAAAGGATTTAGGAACCACAAGGGAGGGGAAGGATGTATGAGTTCCCTGGGAATGTTCTCAGCCCCTTGCTAAGGGGTGGTCTGTCATGCTCTAGAAGGTCCAATAGCTAAGAGCAGGAGCCTGGAAAGAGCTTAGAGAATGAGTTGACTAGGTAAGAAAAGCTTATTCCAAGTCTTTAGTGCCCTTCAGATTTTGTATGGGCTGGAATAAAGAGCTCTAAATTGAAATAAAGAACTGATTGAATACAGTCTGGTTTTCCTAGGACGAGGGGAGAATTTGCGGTATACTGTACCATATACGGATAGGACACCGTGGCAGGTTATATTTCACAAGAATTTCCTTATTCATCCCAATCCAATGATGCTTCCTTCCTCTGATTTCTTGAAACACATACTTTTCATACTTCTTTTTACTGAAGTATAATTGACATAAAACATCCTATTAGCTTTAGGTGTACATCATAGTGATTCCATATTCTTAAACATTGCAAAATGATTCCCCCAAGTCTAATTACCATTTGTCACCATACAAAGTTACTACAGTATTATTGACTGGATTCCTTATGCAATACAGTGTATCCCCATGACTTATTTTATGACAGGAGGTTTGTACTTCTGAATCTCCTTCGCCTATTTGGCCTCCCCCCCATCCCCTCCTCTCTCTAGTAAGTTTGTTTCCTGTATTTATGAGTCTATTTTTGTTTTTGTTCACTTGTTTTTTAGGTTCCACATATAAGTGAAATCATATAGTATTTATCTTTCTGTCTTATTTTACTTGGCATAATACCCACTAGGTCCATCATGTTTTTGCAGAGGGCAAGATCTCGTCTTACGGCTGAATAGTATTCCATTGTATATAGATACACCACTTCATCCATTCATTTATTGATGGACACTTAGGTTGTTTCCATATCTTGGCTATTGTAAATAATGCTGCAATAAACATAGGAGTGACTATATCTATCTTTTCCAATTAGTGTTTTCATTTTATTTGGGTAAATACCCAAAAGTGAAATTATTGGATCATATGGTAGTTTATTTTTAACTTTCGGAGGAACCTCTATACTGCTGTCCACAGTGGCTGCCCTAACTTACATTCCTGCTAATGATGCATGAGGGTTACTTTTCTCTCACATCCTTGCCAATATTTGCTATTTCTTGTCTTTTTGCTACTAGTCATTCTGATACCTACCTGTAGGGCAATAGCTCATTGTGGTTTTGATTTGCATTTCCCTGATGATTAGTGATGCTGAGCATCTTTCCATGTGCCTGTTGGCTATCTGGATGTCTTCTTTGGAAAAATGTCATTCAGGATTCTGTGCCCTACTTTTTTTTTTTTTTTTTAAATCAGATTGTTTTATCGGTGTTGTAGGAGTTCTTTATATATTTTGGATATTAACCCTTTATTGGATATATCATTTGGAAATATCTTCTCCCATTCAGTAGGTTGCCTTTTCATTTTGTGGATGGTTTTCTTTCCTGTGCAAAAGCTTTCTGTTTTGGTGTAGTCCCAAAAGTTTTGTTTTGCTTTTGCTTCCCTTGACTTAGGAGACATATCTAGAAAAATGATGCTGTGGCTGATGTCAAGGAAATTACTGACTATATTCTCTTCTGGGAGAGTTACAGTTTCAGGTCTCATGTTTCAGTCTTTAATCCATTTTGAGTTTATTTTTGTGTATGATGTAAGAAAGTGGTCATTTAATTTATTTGTCAGAGATTAACTGACCATATAAGTGTCGGCCTGTTTCTGGGCTCTCTATTCTATTCCATTTATCTATATTTTTGTGCCAGGACCATACTGTTTTGATTACTGAAGTTTTGTAATTTTTTTGAAATCAGAATTGTGATACCTCCAGCTTTGTTCTTTAGCAAGAGTGCATTGGCTAAAACTATGGAAAGAGCCAAGATGTCCATCGACAGATGAGTGGATAAAGAAGATGTGGTATATATATATACAATGGAATATTACGCAGCCATCAAAAGGAATGAAATCTTGCCATTTGCAAGGACATGGATGGAACTGGAGGGTATTATGCTGAGCGAAATAAGCCAATCAGAGAAAGACATGTATCATATGATCTCACTGATAATGAGGAATTCTTAATCTCAGGAAACAAACTGAAGGTTGCTGGAGTGGTGGGGGGTGGGAGGGATGGGGTGGCTGGGTGATAGACATTGGGGAGGGTATGTGCTATGGTGAGCGCTGTGAATTGTTTAAGACTGTTGAATCACAGAGCTGTACCTCTGAAAAAAATAACACACTATATGTTAAAAAAAAAAAAAGAAGATAGTAGGAAGGGAGAAATGAAGGGGGGGGAATTGGTGGGGGAGACAAACCATGAGAAACTACGGACTCTGAGAAACAAACTGAGGGTTCTAGAGGGGAGGGAGGTGGGGGATGGGTTAGCCTGGTGATGGGTATTAAAGAGGGCACGTTCTGTATGGAGCACTGGGTGTTATATGCAAACAATGAATCATGGAACACTACATCAAAAACAAATGATGTAATGTATGGTGATTAACATAACAAAAAAAAAAGATTGCATTGGCTATTTGGGGTCTTTGGTAGTTGCATACAAATTTGTTCTACTTCTGTGAAAAATGCTATTGGTATTTTATTAGGAATTGCATTGAATCTGTAGATTGCTTTGTGTAATATGGATGTTTTAGCAATGTTATTCCTCAAATCCATGAGCATGGAATATCTTTCCATTTGTTTGTGTTATCTTCAATTTTTTAAATCAATGTTTCATATTTTTCAGAGTGCAGGTCTTTCACTTCCTTGATTAAGTTTATTCCTAGGTATTTTATTCTTTTAGGTGCAATTATAAATGAAATTGTTGTCTTAATTTTTCTGCTAATTTGTTATTAGTGTATAGAAATGCAAAGGATTTCTGTATGTTAATTTTGTTTCCTGCAACTTTACTGAATTCATTTATTACTTCTAATAGTTTTTTGATGGACTCTTTAGGATTTTCTATGGATATATCATGTGATCTATAAACAGATGCAGTTTTACTTCTTCCTTACCAATCTGGATGCTTTTTCTTTTTTTCTAATTGCTGTGGCTAGAAACTTCTACTAGCAGTTTGAATAAAAGTGGTGAGGGTGGGCATACCTTGTCTTGTTCCTGTTATTAAAGAACAAGCTTTCAGCTTTTATCTTGGAGTATGATGTTAGCTCTGGGTTTTCCAATATGGCCTTTATTATGTTGAAGTATGTTCCCCCCCAAACCCACTTTGTTGAGACTTTTTATCATGAATTGATGTTGAATTTTGTCAAATACTTTTTCTGCATCTATTGAGATGATCATATGATTTTTATCCTTTGTTAATGAAATGATCATATGATTTTTATCCTTTGTTAATTTTATCCTTTGATTTATGGTTGTTGAACCATCTTTGCATCCCTGGAATAAATCCCACTTGATCATGTTGAATAATGCTTTTATTGTATTATTGAGTTTGGTTTGCTAATATTTTGTTCAGGATTTTTGCATTTATGTTCATAAGTATATTGCCCTATACTTTTTTTTTTTTTGTAGTGTCCTTGTCTGGTTTTGGGATCAGGGTAATGTTGGCCTTGTAAAATGAATTTGGAAACATTCTTTCCTCTTCATTTCTTGGAATAATTTGAAAAGAATAGATATTAACTCTTCTTTGAATATTGGGTAGAATTCACATGTGAAACCATATGTTCTTGGACTTTCCTTTGTTGGGATTTTTTTTTTTTAAGATTTTATTTATTTATTTGACAGAGAGACAGCAAGAGAGGGAACACAAGCAGGGAGAGTGGGAAAGGGAGAAGCAGGCTTCCCACCAAGCAGGGAGCCTGATGCGGGGCTTGATCCCAGGACCCTGAGACCATGACCTGAGCCGAAGGCAGTCGCTTAACCAATTGAGCCACCCAGGTGCCCCTGTTGGGATTTTTTTAAATAACTAGTTCAATCTTATTACTAGTAATTGTTCTGTTCTGATTTTCTGTTTCTTCCTAATGCAGTCTAGAAAGATTGAATGTTTCTAGAAATTTATCTGTTTTTTCTAGGTTGTCCAGTTTGTTTGTATATAATTTATTTTAGTAGTCTCTCATAATCTTTCATATTTCTGGGGTGTTGGTTGTAACTTTCATTTCTGAATTTGAGTCCACTTTCTCTTCTTTTTTTCTTGATGAGTCCAGATAAAGCCTTATTAGTTTTGCTTATCTTTTCAAAGAACCAGCACTTTGTGTCACTGATCATTTTTTTGTCCCTGTTTCATTAATTTTTATTCTGATCTTTATTATTTCCTTTGTTCTACTGTGTTTTATTTTTTTTCTTTTCCTAGTTTCTTAAGGTCTAAGGATTCACTATTTGATATTTTTCTTGTTTCTTGCGGTAGACCTGTATTGCTGTAGCTGTCATTCTTAGAATTACTTTTTTGTGTCCTAAAGATTTTGAACTGTTGTTTCTTTTTTAAAAAAATTTATTTCAGAGAGAGAGAGAGAGACCACAAGCAGGGGGAGCAGGAGAGGGAGAAGCAGGCTCCCCACTCAGCAGGGAGCCCGATGCAGGGTTCTATCCCAGGACCCTGGGATCATGACCTGAGCTAAAGGCAGATGCTTAACCAACTGAGCAACCAGGCGCCCCTGAACTGTTGTGTTTCTGTTTTCATTTGTCTTAAGATTATTTTTTAATTTCCTCTATGTTATCTTTGTGGACATATTGCTTGTTTAGTAGCATGTTGTTTAGCATCCAAGTGTTTGTGGTTTTGTTCCCCAGTTTTTTTCTTGTAATTTCTAGTTTCATGCAGTTGTGGTTGGAAATGATGTTTGATGTGACTTTAATCTATTTAAATGTGTTAAGACTTGCTTTGTGGCCTAACATGTAATCTATCCTGAAGAATGTTCCATGTGCACTTGAAAACAATGTAAAATGAAACAACATAAAATGTACCTCTGAGCCAAATACAATGCTCCATCCCAAGAGCCATCTCTTTTAGTGTAGTTTGTTATTTTTGGATGGAATGTTCTGTATAGATCTGCTATGTCCATCTATTCTGATATGTCATTCAAAGCCACTGTTTCCTCATTGATTTTCTGTCAGGATGATCTATCTGTTGATGCAAATGGTATGTTAAAGCCTGGTAGTATTATTGTGTTATTGTCAATTTCTCCCTTTATATGTCAATATTTGCTTTTTATATTTAGGTGCTTTATGTTGGGTGCTTAGATATGTAAGACTCTTATATCCTTTTGTTGGAATGATCCCTTTATTGTTATGTAATATCCTTCTTCCTCTCTTACTACAGTCGTTGTTTTAAAGACTATTTTGTCTGCTATAAGTGTTGCTACCCCTTATTTTGAATATCTTTTTCCATCACTGCACTTTTAGTCCGTATCTTTAGGTCTGAAGTGAGTCTCTTGTACCCAGTGTAAAGGCGCGCCTTGTTTTTTTATTCAGTAACCCTATGTCTTTTCATTGGAGCATTTAGTCCATTGACATTTAAAGTGATTATTGATAGGTATGTACTTACTTTGTTAATTGTTTTCTGGCTGTTTTTTGTACTTCTTTGTTCCTTTTTTCTTCTTTTGCTCTCTTCCCTTGAGATCTGATTACTTTCCTTAGTGTTATGCCTGGATACTTTCCTCTTTATTTTTTGTGTAACTTTATAGGTGTTTTGGTTTGTGGTCACCATGAGGTTCATATATAACATCCTGTATATAATAGTGTATTTTAAGTTGATAGTTGCTGACGTTTGAACACATTAAGAAAGCACTACATTTTTACTCCCTCTTCACCTTTTATGTATATGACATATTTTATATGCTATTTTACAGCTTTTTATTCTGTGTATCTCTTAGTTATTGTAGATACAGTTGATTTTACTACTTTTGTCTTTTAACCTTCATACTAGCTTAATAAATGATTGACCTACTACTTTTACTATATTTTTGCTTTTGCTAGTGAAATTGTTTCTTTCATCATTTTCTTCTAATTATGGCCTTTTGTGTTTTAAAAAGTCCCTTTAACATTTCTTGTAAGGACAGCTTAATGGTGATGAATTCCTTTAAGTTTTATTTGTGTGAGGAACTATCTTTTCTATAATTCTGAAAGAAAAATTTGCTGAATAGAGTGTTGTAGGTTTTTCCTTTCAGCACTTTGACTATATCATTTGGCCTGCAAAATTTCTCCTAAAAAAAAAAAAAAAATCAGCTGATAATCTATGGGCATTCTCTTGTATTTAACAGTTGCTTTTCTTTTGTGCCTTAAGGTTCCCTTTTTATCTTTAATTTTTGCCATTTTAATTATTATGTGTCTTGGTGGGGACTTCCTTGGGTTCATCTTTTTGGAGCTCTCTTTGCTTCCTGGACCTGGATGTGTTTTCTTCCCCAAATTAGCTATTGTTTCTTCAGCTATTATCTCTTAATATAAGTTTTCTGTCCCTTTCTCTCCCTCTTTTCCTTCTGGGACATCTAGAATGCAAATGTTAATATGCTTGATGTTGTCCTAGTGGTCCCTTAACCTAGCCTCATTTTTTTAAGTTCTTTTTTTTTTTTTGCTGTTCATCTTGAATGATTTCCACTACTCCGTCTTCCAGATGATCCATTCTTCATTCTCTAATCTGCTATTGATTCCATCTAGTGTATTTTTCATTTCAGTTTTTGTATTCTTCAGCTCTGATAGATTCTTTTTAAATATTTTCTCTTTTTGAAGTCTTAGCTCTTCTACTCTTTTCTCAAATCAGGTGAGCATCTTTATGACCATTAATTTGGATTCTTTATCAGATAGATTGCTTATCTCCATTGCATCTAGTTCTTTTTCTGATGTTCTGTCATGTTCTTTCATACAGAACATATTCCTCTGTCTTCTGATTTTGTCTCTCTGTGTTTGTTTCTATGTATTAGGTGGGTCAGCTAGGTCTCCCGGTCTTGAAAGAAGTGGCCTAATATGGAGGTCTTTCTGTTGGTTCTTCTAGTGCATCCCCCAAGTTGTCAGAATCAGGTGCTCTGGGGGTGTCCTCTGTGTGGGCTGCATGCACCTTTCTATTGTGACTGGACCATGACTGCTGCAGGCGCTGTGGGCAAATCTGGCCCCCAGCCTGGCTGTCAGCAATGACCAGCTGTGACTAGTGCAGGCACACTGGTGGGCAGGGCTGGCTGAAAGGTCCAGCTGCAACTGCTGCCGGCATGCTGGTGGTTGGGGTTAACCTCCAGTACAGCTGGATGAGAGGCCTGGCCACAACTATGTGGGCCTGCTGAGGGGCAGGGCCAGCGCCCACCCTCCCTAGGGTAGGAAACACTTTGGGAGGGATACTGGTCTTGGCCAGGCTGCCTGCCACATATAATGGAGTGGTAGTTGCTTTGGGGATAGTTGGTCTCTAGCAATCTGCCCACCGTGTATGGCAGGTGGGAGTTGAGTCCACAGGGGCTACCCAACATGAGGCAAATGGTGCTAGCAAGGTAGATGGAGAGTATCAGAACTGGCTTCCACCAGCATTGGGCCAGCTAGGCTAAAAGAGGACAAGAAAAATGGCACCTGTCAACACTTGTATTCCTACACAAAATTCACATGGATCACTGCCCCTCTGGCACATGTCCTAAAACCAATTAAATCTCTTTCTCATAGAACACACTTTTCAAACTGTTGCCTCTGTGCTGAATCCTGGGGTGAGTGCTATTATCCACTGGCCCTTTAAGAGCAGTTTCTCAGTTTCACAGTCCTGAGGCTCTCCTGGAGTTGAGGTCCACTGATGATTGAAGCCAGACATCATGGAGGCTTATGTTCCTGGTATAGATCCCCAGGGCGGGGTGATACCCCTGCTCCTCAGGGAGGATCTCCACACCCGTGATAACCCTTCTGCTTGTGGATTGCTGCACTGGGGGTTTAGTTGGCCACGGTGTCCCTGCCCCTCCTACCTTTTTCAATGTGGACTTTTCTTTATATCTTCAGTTGTGGAGGAGCTGTTCGCTAGTGTTTGGGTCATTTTCAGACTGAGTTGCACTAGATGTAGTTGCAGGCCTGACGTGTCTGTGAGAGAGGTGAGCTCAGGATCCTCCTACTCTGCCATCTTCCCATGCCAGTCTATTTAGGTCGTTCTTGGCTCAATACAAGCACTCTGCTCCATGGCATGCAGAACTGAGAACAAACGTGATGTTAAAAATTAACTTTGCAATGTTATTATATAATGAGAGATGTTTAATTGGGCCAGATCTCAGAGAAGGCCAGTTCTGGTACCACTTAAAATACAAACAAAAAGAGGAGTATGCATTTCTCTGGTCCTGTACTTCTGTTAAAGCTTTAGTGCTCCTCCTTTTCCCCATTTAGGAGTTCTCTTACCTCCTAAGTGGAATCGTGTCCCTTTAAAATTCATATATTGAGGTCCTTACCCCTAGTACCTCAGAATATGACTGTATTTGGAGAAAGGCTTTTAAATAGGTTATTATGTTTGAAATGAGGTCGTATGGGTGGGCCCTAATCCAAAATGACTAGTGTTCTTATAAGAAGAGGAGATTGGGACACAGACATGTATAGAGGGAAGGCCATGGGATGACAAGCCAAGGAGAGGGCTCAGGAGAAACCAACATCTTGATCTTGGACTTCTAGCCTCCAGAACTGTGAGAAAATCTATTTCTGTTGCTCAGGCCATTTATTGTGTGGTGCTTGGTTACAGCAGGCCTAGAAAAGTGCTGTCTCTTAAGTGCAAGTAATCTTCAAGAGTCCCCTCAAGTCAACATGCTTTTCCTCAACATTCTCTCGGACATCTCATCCCTTCAGTTATCCCAGGTCTCCACGTAGCTACTGAGGTGCAGTTCCACATATTTTAGATGCCTGCAAGACTGTTCGATGTGTCTGTCACTACCGGGCTCTCTGAGCTCCGTGTCTGAAAGAATGGTCTGTCCAATGAGACAGATAGACTCCTATCATGTCCACCCGCTCACAGAGGCTTCAGATGCTAAAGCATCTTTAGTTGTTTTCTCTCAGTGCTTCTCACAGCATAGCAATCATCGTCATTCTGTCTTCCTCAGCCTTGGTAAGCCCTGTGGCACCTTTTCCCCAGACCTGTCTACAGTAAGCTCCTAACCAGAATCCCACTTCCAGACCTAACCATGTAGCCATGCCTGTTGTGCTCAGCCAGAATAATCTTCCTGCCACCTCTCCATTTGTCTTTGAGGCTTTCTCCTGCCCTGCCACCTCTGATTCCTGACCACTCTTGCTACCCTTTATTCCCCATGTGTGTCCTCCATCCTAATCAAATGGGTCTATGTTCTGATCTGAGCATCCCTGTGCTCAGTGAGCACTGAGTGTCTCCTGTTTCTGCCTCACTGTTTTTTGTTTTATTATTTTTTTTAAAGTAGGCTCCATGCCCAGTGTGGGGCTCGAACCCACAACACTGAGATCAAGACCTGAGCTAAGACCAAGAGTCAGATGCTTAACCAACTGAGCCACCCAGGTGCCCCCCTGCCTCACTGTTTTTGCTCAAGCCATTTTCTCTTCTCAAAAATCCCATCTACTTTTCAAATATTACCCATTCTTCAAAGGTAATTTCAGATCTAATTCCTGTGTGGACTTTTATTCAAAGACACCAGCTAGATGATCTGCCTCCTTGAGCTTCTGTAACATATCCTGTTTCCTTTTCTATCTTGATTAGCAAGTACCTCTGAGCCAAATACAATGCTCCATCCCAAGAGCCATCTCTTATCTCAGGCTATAGACACACTTCTCTCCTCTTCTCAATACGATTTCTATTTCCTTCAGTTCGATTTTAAACTTTCTTTGGAACACATGCTTTTCTTTTTCTTTTTAGTTTTATTTAAGTAATCTCTATACCCAATGTGGGGCTCGAACTTATGATTCCAAGGTCAAGAGTTTCACGCTCTTCCAACTGTGCCAGCCAGGTGCCCTGGAACACATGCTTTTCTTTTTTCTTTTTTAAAGATTTATTTATTTGAGAGAGTGAGTGTGGGGGGAGGGATAAAGATGGGAAGAGAGTATCTCAAGAAGACTCCACACTGACCATGGAGCCAGATGCAGGGCCCAATCCCACGACCCATGAGATCATGACCTGTGCCAAAACCAAGAGTGGGTCACTCAACCTACACCCATGTGCCCCAACACATGCTTTTCTAACAGGAGGCCTCAGATGCACAAGGCTTGGCTCATGGTAACCTCTCAGTAAATATCAACTATTAATTATGAGCTATTAATAACTATGTTATTCATTATATACAACACATTAATATAGACTTCTATAACATTTATATAATTGTATATAATTATATAACTATATTATAAGCAAAGAAAAAGTTATGTCAATTATAGCCTGTGGCCATATATGCTGTCATTTTATTTTTTTTGTTTTTAAAAAATCATTTTTCATCATTATATTTTGGGGATACATAACTTTCCTATCAGACTTTACTCCTTAAAGGGGCTTTTCTTATTTATTTATCTTTTGGTATAGAACAATGCTTGGCATAAAATAACCAATCTGCAAATGTTCTCTGTTCAGTGAAAATAAATGTAGTGCTTCTTAAGAAGACTCCCATGTTTTCATAGATAAATTGACAAACCTGATGGAAGAGCTTACTGTTCAGTAGTACTTTTTTCATAAATGCAGAAACATCTGTTTTTGGATCTTAGGGAGACTTTTTTTTACTTCACATTTTTACAGTCTTGAAAAATAGTTGTGCTCCATAAATATCCCAGGATGAGTCATTTGCTTAACCAAACAGCTGCTTACTCATTAGCCAAATGCTCTTCATTTTAAGCTACACTTAAATGAATTTTCTCCCATGCCTCTCTCCTTCCCCCCAGGAGCCAGAAAGTGATGCACAGACATTTTTCTGGAATACTAAAGAGGTACAGATCTGCCTTTGATAAGGGGTAGTCTAAACTTCATGAGGTGGCAGGAAGCTATCCTAGCTCAAATTAATAAGGTCTTTGTGTATGCTTCGATTGTCCCACTAACACAACACTTTATCTCCCCCTTCTACTCTCTCCCCACGCACTTCCGGAACATCCTCCTTCTCATTCCCATCCAACCTACCAGTTCTCTCCTTCGGGACACCTGCAGGGTCTTTGTTCTTGTTTTCTCCCATCACCATCACCTGCCTATTATGTAGGTAGGTAGTCCGTACAAGAACCACCAGCAGAAGTCATTATTTCAGTAAGTACAAGGAAATGACATATTTTTGTAATTTTTTTAAAAAAAGATAGAGCTACAGATCAACTCTTACAATTAGTAGCTTTCAGCTATCACTTTGGGTTCTTCAACTTATTTTGGATGACAAACACAGAGTAATCACTTACATTTTCTAACCCAGACAACTACTGTTCAGCTGCCTGCAATGACCTGGTTTTAAGAATTTTATTTTAACAATGCCTCTTTAGTACAAATTCATTTATGGCAATGGATATTTGGTTTACAGTACTCTTTCCCATCGAAGAGAGGTGATTTATACTGTTACCTTCTTTAAAAAATGGTGAACATCATTAGGACTTCCTTCTTTTGGAAGACAATAAATGCCTAAATATCTTGGAAGAGGAGAAGAACTTTAATTTCTAGAAAGAGCAAATGAGAGGAAAGAGATCCCATTCTCCAGAGTTTCCATTTATAGTATAGCTTTACTCAGCAGGGTTCCAGTCTGACGTGGCTTTTTTCCAGCCTGCAGAAGTCCTCTCAAACACCCAGGGCTGGCTTTCAGAATGACGTTACATGTCGAAATCACCGGTTGTTAAGACTAGTGTCAACTGTATACTACTGTCCTGAGCCCCCTGGGTCCCCAGCCCTTCCTCTGTAACAACCTGCCTCCCACAAAAATGCCCTCTAATTTGGCAACAAAAGAGTTAATGCCTGACACCAGAGTGATCTACAGAACCAGGCTGGAGCGAGGCAGAGATATTCTTACTGGTTACTGGTTAAATATTTTGAGTATTGTCCTGCAAAGAGCATTTGTTTCCAGGTAGATTAAGTACTATTTATTTTCTGGAAAGCACTCCGCATGTGCTAGCTTTGAGAATGAGGGCATTTACCTCCCTAGGGTTTACTTCCCTCATCTGTGAAATGGTAGGGTACCCTGGCTTAGTTTTCAGACTGGGTTCCAGAGTTGCCTGCAGGGGAGAGTGCTGATAATGGAGATCTGGGCCCCACTTAAGCAGAGAGGTTCCTCTTTATCTGGCCTACTCACTGGGATCCACTCTGCTGCCTTTGTTTGCAGAAAGGATCTTTGAAAAATGGCTTTTGTTACTAAAAAAAAAAAAAAAAATCGAAAGCCACTGATTCAAATGAATGGTAATCTTTCATCCTATTTTACATTTCTAAAATTCAATTATAACCATAACTATTAAAAATTATGTCTGCATAATAATAGCAAGTACTTATATTGGGCCTACTCTGGGCCAGGCATTGTTCCAAGTACTTTACATATTTAAACTCAATCCACAGAACAACAATATGAGCTAGTGTCGTAATTATTATTATAACTATTAAAGTTCAAAAAGTATATGTTCTGATGTATCTATTTTCACTGTGGTAATTTCCTTAGATACATTTCAAGTCATAATTTATTCAAAGGTAATAATCCTACAATGACTATCTAATGAAATATAAATCATGATATTGTCTTTATGTACTCTACAGATTTCTAGATGCATTTTAAGGAGTATTTTGTCTTTAACTCATGGAATATCATTAGACTAACAGCAACTGTGCATGTACTTTCCTTACGGCTTGTACAGTGTTCCTTCACTTTCAACCAAGACCTGGAAATCCTTTAAACGACCCTGTGGATATGGGTCGGGGGAGCTTTTAATGTGCTTGGAAATTTCCTGAGCACCAGTTCTGGACTCTCACTACTCAACTGGGATAAACAACTGGAGGCAAACCTTGGTATGAAGTTCCTTATTGCTGCCCTTTTCCCATGACTTTATGGAAGAGAACCAGGACCCATGCCCCGCCCCCCTTCCATTGTAGTACTTTTTAGGTCCTTGGGTGCTCAGTATCTTCCTATGCTTCTCTCTCCAACAGCCCCATCCAAATCAGCTTCTGGCTGGGAGGGATGGAGTCTGGCTGTGGTTTCTATCATCAGTGCAGCTTGGGCCCATGTTGGCAGTCAGCAGGGACTTTTCTGAGTCCAGCAGAGGAGGGGAATAGAAACTAAACCTGTCCAGGATGAGGAGGAGAAGGTTCCAGGGGATCCTGTATTTTATTTTATTTTATTTATTTTTTTTTTTAAGATTTTATTTATTTTTTTTGACAGAGAGAGACATAGCGAGAGCAGGAACACAAGCAGGGGGAGTGGGAGAGGGAGAAGCAGGCTTCCCGCCGAGCAGGGAGCCCGATGTGGGACTCGATCCCAGGACCCTGGGATCATGACCTGAGCTGAAGGCAGACGCTTAACGACTGAGCCACCCAGGCGCCCGATCCTGTATTTTATTAAAGTGGTGGAACACACAGGGGAGGAACTGCACCTATTCCTGCAGCTGCTATGGGCAGGAGTCAAGCTGATGAGCAGCTCGATGTCGTCGGATGAAGAGAATGCTAGCCACGGGACGTAGCCATACAGAGCCATACAAATGAATTTAAACAGGACCAGATGAGCCTTATATAGTATTCACTATCCATCCCAGACTCCAATTATTCTGCCCCCCCCAATCCCAAAAGTATGCATTGACTTCTTATAATCCTGATTTTAGGTGAAGAACCTCATTTCCTGAATCTCTAAAGCATCAGTCCATTCTGAGACTTCATGAATTTTACCTGATATCTTGCTCAGGCTTTCTCCATAAATATTCAAATGACTAGAATTAAATTGGACTCTCAGACACCTTGTTTTGGTACATCTCCCTCTGTATTTTTGGTGATGTGGTAGAGTTGAAAAGAAGGGGTAAGAGGCATTATTGCCTTATATCAGGAGTCAAAGCCTTAAGCTAGGCAAGAAAGCTTTGCCGGGGGAGTTTCCAGGATTTGGCCAGTGGGAGCCAGGGAATCTAGGGGTTGGGGTCCTTGAAACTACACAGTAGAGGCAGCGAGCTGCCCTGCTGATTCCTACAGTCACGGCCTGGAGCACCCAGACCCCTGTGGGGGTCTCTCCTGGAGGCTACAGCCTGAGCAGCCTAGAGAATCAGGAAGATACTTCCTGGTAGGCTTTGTCTTTCTCCCTTCTCCCCAGACCTTGCCCCATCTGGGCTCAGCCAGCTAACCATACACATCACATGTTTTCTAGCACATTCCTGCTTTAACATGTTAATATTACACCTAACTTCCAGAATAGGTTCTAAGATCTTCTACCCTTTTCTCCACAAAAACTGTATTATGTGTAGTTTTTTGAGTAGGGTGGTTGGTTATCTCATTATAACTATTTTAACTTCCCCTTTTTTCCCTGGCCTTGACATACTGTTTATATTGAAGACTATGGAAAACTGCATTTCTTTGTGATATTTCTAAAAATGATATATTGAGGATAAATTAGAGACTGGGCTTCTATATCACAGTATTTCTCACCCTTGATGGCCAATCCAATCATGTAGTTCCACAATAAATAGGATAAATCTGGCTTAATAAAACAGTATATGCCAAAAAATCCATTTGCTTTTTGCAATTTCTATATGCCTTAAAAATGTTCATTAAAAAAATTCCCACTTTTTTGGTTTATCTCCTTAGACTTGTTTCCCCTATTTTAGTGATTTAAAACCTCTTTTCAAATGATTTCTTGCTTGGAATATCCATGGCCAGGCAACTCTTTTGCAAAATAGGGAGATCTGGCTCCCTTGCTTGCTTCTTAAAACTGAGGTTATAGGTATTGGTTTTAAGGCACAGATCTGTTAGCTTTTCTTTTCATTCTTTCCAAAAATAAAAATTCACATAAAAGCTACCACCTTATTTAAATTAGGTCTTATTGTTCATAACTTGTACAACCTGTACAAATAAGCTGAACTGTAGATATTGGCATTGATAATTGCACACATTTTAAAAAAATTAAAATTTCTTTGTAATAACCCTCAAGATTATTTAGCTAACAAGTGGTCCCTGAGAGACCTTTAAGACCTATTTGTAAATGCTGTGAGGGAGTGTACCCTGGTAATCGCAAGAGGATTGAGCAGTATTAAAATCTGAGTCAATGCAGGTAACAGAATCTAGTTTTTAATTTTGGTCAGAATAGTTGGAAGAGAATCAAGTCAGTTCTGTGATTCGGTGGCATATAGGGAAGGCTGTAAAATATCACAAAATAGCCTCACCCCTGGCAGAAATGTACAAAGCCCTTTGTTTTGCATTTCTGTGAAGGATTTATCTTCAAAGCAAGGAGATGAAGAAGCAAAGATTACATGTGCAAAGCCCACACACCCAGGACCCACTCAGTGCACCAGTATTGCAAGCGGGAAGAAGACAGGAATCAACAGTGCAGGGGAAAGAGAAGGGAAAGGAGTCTGGAAACAAAATAAGACAAGGCTCCCTTTGAATAATGCAGAGGACTCTTAGGAAAGAGAAGAGAAAAATAACACAATAAATGTTCATTCACTGATTAAATTTCGGGGCAGAATATGCGTTTTGCAAGAAAGTCATTGGCTTTAACCAATTGCTTTCTTCAAGAGCTTGGTCCATACATCTGGGCCAAAAATCACAGTCATTTAATAATTGTTAATGTAATTAGAACAAAACCACCAAGACTTCCTTTCCTTCTATCCTCTCAGTAAAAACCAGGAAGGGGGAGGTGGGGAAGCATGGAGGGTGGGACACAGAACAATATTTTATGAAAGTGACAACATGTTTTGCATTTGAATTTTTTTTTTCTGCTAGAGTTTAAAGTAGATTATAAGAAGGAAAGGAAAAGCTATAAATTAGCCACCCAAGAAGGTGAGATTCCAGTGGTTCAAGCTGGGGGTGATTAGTGTAGCTAGGGTTTTAACGGAAACTCCTTAGAGATACAGGAGAGCATGAATCCAGTCTCCCTTCTTGCTGGATCACTGAGCCCTCCAAACTCAAGGAGCAGAGACTTCACTGAATCCACCCAAAAGCTTGTCATGTTGAGAAGATGAGAAGAAAAAGTTCTAGATTTTTATATCCTGGAAAGTGCTTGCTCTTGAATGACACAAAAGACAAGATAGATGAGGTAGGGAATACAAAGTTCCATCTAGAAGCTTGACATTTATAAGAAAGGGTTTCCTTAAAATAACGTTTTTCTCTTTGGTTTGGTAAGAATGTGGTGAGTGAAGTAAGAAGCTAAGGAAGAAACCGTGTAGACGACCTCCAATAAGAAGACTGTCTTTATCATTAAGTCAGCACATTAAGTGGTCCTGTGATTCTTCATTTGCTGTGGCCACTCTCACCCCTGAGCTGTCCACCCTTCCCTGCCCAGCTCTGGGTGGTCCCGTGAGGTACTGGCTGAGGTTCAGAGGGTGGGGGGTGGACAGATCTGGGTCTATGTGGCCCACTTCCTCCCAGCACCAGTGTTTCTGTAGTGGTCCCTCTAGGAGAGTAGCTTTCTCTACAGCTCCAGTCACTACAGGCTCAGGAAACACTAGTTCTCCCCTCTTCTCTCCCTTCAGGCCTCGGGTTGGGCCCACTCCCCCTGGGCTTCTTTCTGGGTTGCTCAACCTCTGTGGCTGCTTTCTTTTACCCTGCCCATAGCTCTGTAAATAGTCTTTTCTCTAAATTCTCATTTCAACTCTTTGAAGTGAGGTCTCTTTCCCATGGGATTCTGACTGATAAGGGACTAAAAATACCTCAAATCTGGTAGAAACCACAGTGAGCTGCAATTTCTAGTTGCAAAAGCTAGGTGATTATCACTGTATAAAAGAGGGTGAGCCATTTATTGTTCATAAAATCCAAAAATAAATAGGCTATAGAAATTCCAGGTACAATTTCAAAGCCAAAAAGATCTGAAGAAATGAATCAGAATCAACTAGTATTAATTATATTAATCATGCACTTTTATAATCACCTGAACCACCTGCTGCTAAATTGTATATTCCAAACAGACTTCAAGAATTGTTCAAAACTAAATAATGTGCCCTCTGTAGAATGATTTGTATAAAAATTTAAGTAGGTCAAACCCACTATTCAGAGTATACTCCTATAGTACTCATAGGTTCTAATATTCTAAAAAAAAATGGATTTGTTGCTTATTAGAAAATTCACTGTATATTAAAAAGGCATCGAGACTTAGCCATCTCCTTGTTCTGAGTCTGGCATGTAAATGTTTATCTTATTACCATATATTACACATCTGTAGACTGCCCAATACTCCACAAAATATACCATCAAGTCCCTGCTCACAGGAATTTTATGCCCTTAAAATAGACAAAAAATTCAATTTTAGAAAATGTAAAAAGGCTTTCATAGTTTTTTATTTATTTATTTTAGTTTCGACCTTTCAGTTTAGACCCTATTCTTTTTGTAGGTAGTAGGTGGCATTATAGATTAATTTCTTAATACACTTTTTTTGACTTGGAATTCAACTGAGTTGAATTGAGGATGTTACTGAGATTGTCACCAAACTAATGGGCTCAGTGTTCAAGTAAATTGTCTCTTCCAAGAGACTGTAATGTGTGTGTGTGTGTATTCCATATAACTTTAGAAAAGGAAGGTTAAACAAATTGTTTTGTCGCCATTATACTCCATTTATTGCAGTAGTGGTTGGTAATTTGATGTGAACTCTTCTTTCCAATCCCAGGGGAAATGGTTGAGCTAACAGCACTGCCCCCTAGTGTTCTCCCGCTTTCATGCAGTGTGAGTAAAGGGAAAAAAAGTTCTAAGATTTATTTTCTATATATATAGTATTAGTGTATTGTTATGTGGGTGTGTAATATATCTTTCTGTGGGTTAGTTAGATGTTTTGTTATTTGTCCTGATAAAATGTTAAAGTATGCTAAAGTCACCTAATTTTTACAAAGGAGTAAAAATAGAAGTAAAAGTTTAGGTACCATTATGTAATTTCTGATTCAATGAACTGAGAGACAAATATCTAAGATTTTTGGGTACCTATTAGGTATGTAAGAAATACCATATTAAAACTGAACTCTGCGTAACCTTAATATGTAACTTTTGTAGTTTCCAAATTTCAAATGTATTAATTTGATCTCTAATTTGGGGGAAATAGTCAAGATAGAAGAGAGACCAGGGAGGATTTAAAAATTTTACATATCCAAGTTGTTTCTGTATTAGATTTTAACTAAGAAAATTATTTTAAAGCAAGTTCATTCTCATGAGAGGTAGAAATGAGATTTAGAGTTTTAGAATGCAAGGAATACTAAACAAAGGTTTTCTAATAGTAAGAAATAACTATGTATTTTCCATCATGCAGTGCACATACTACAGATGATAAACTACTTTATGCAATGCTAATATATATGTTTTTAATTGTCATGCACTTATTTTTATAAGCGATGGAGAAAATGTAACCACAGTCCGTGATTTCATAGATATTAATATTTAAAACTACCTTACACATGATACTCAGGCTCATATGTTTTTAGTTACTTTGACTCTCTCATTAAAACAAAGAAGGGACGTCTGGGTGGCTCAGTTGGTTAAGCGTCTGCCTTTGGCTCAGGTCATGATCCCGGGGTCTTGGGATCGAGCCCCGCGTAGGGCTCCCTGCTCAGCGGGAAGCCTGCTTCTCCCTCTGCCTGCCACTCCCCCTGCTTGTGTGCATGCTCTCTCTCTCCCCCTCTCTCTCTGACATGTAAATAAATCAATCTTAAAAAAATAAAACAAATGAGAAATGTGAATTGCAGAGTTTCTGAAAGCCTGCATTTTTCTGTTTCCATTCTTCTGGTTTCATCCAACATGTTCTTCTGTCCAAGGTGTTTCCTATAAATGGTAGTTAGAACTAGAGCAGGACTCATTGTCCAAATAGAAATTGAATATGAGCCATAGGTATTTTTAAATAAGACATTTTATTTTATTTTTTGTTGTTTTTAAAGATTTTATTTGAGAGAGAGAGAGAGAGCAAATATGAGCAGGGTGAAGGGCAGAGGGAGGAGCAGACTCCCTGCTGAGCAGGGAGCCTAATACAGGGCTTGATTCTGGGACTCTGGGATCATGACTTGAGCTGAAGGCAGGCGCCCAAATGACTGAGCCACTCAGGCACCCCTAAAATAAGACATTTTTAAAAAAGAAAAATAGTTGAAATTAGTTCTAATGATATAATTTTTAACCTAGTATATCCAAGTATTATTGTAGTATGTAGTCAATATTAAAAATTGAGGTAGTTTACTTTTTTTTTTTAATATACACTAAGTTTTTGCAATGTGGTGTGTATTTTACACTTACAGCATGTCTTGATGTGGCCGGGTCACATTTCACACGCTCAGTAGCCACATGTGGTTAGTGTTGGACAATTGTAGGGACGTTCTCAGATTGGGGTTCAATTTTTGGCACAAATATGCTATAGGTGGTAGCGTATACCTCCCTCCAGAAGCACCTGTCTGGTGGCTTTTTTGTGATTGTGTGTATGTGTGTGCGCGTGTATGTGTGTGATATTTTGTGATACTGTTGTTGATTATCATTGTCTAGATCTAGTAGTTAAAGGCTGTAAAATGGTGATATTGGAATTTAAACACTCCTTCGTTTATTAGATGGAATACTTCTATTAGAGAAACATCTCCTCATCAACTACTTAGTTGCTTGGAATAGTTTGTATAGAGAAGGCAGAATAAATGATCTCGTCCCTTTATTTGCTAGCTTGTAAAATGATTTTCCAAGGATGATCATTAGTATTTTATTTTCATGGTAGCATTAGGAATTCACGAATTCTAACCCATCTGATGTGTTTTGATCTACTGCAGCTACTATATTTGTTTCAAATTTTCCCATCGTTGGCCCCTGGGAGCCTCTTTAACTTGGTATCATGGAAGCAGCCTTTGATATTCTAGGCTTATCTTGTACATTTCCTGCCACAGATCTGTAATCAGCTATTTCTTCAAGGAGCCCTTGGTTCCTTTTAGGTGTAGGGGAATTTTTCTGAGTGTCCTTCTTCCATGTCAAATACTAAAGTTTTTCACATCATGACTGTAATTACTCATTCACTTGATCCATAATACACACACACAACAGTCTCAGAATAGTTATTAAGTCTACCACCAAAAAAATAATTTAAAAAAGTTGAAGCTTCTTTGTGGTTGTTTTGTCCTTCTGATAACATTCCACTTAAGATTAATAGTCAAATCACTGTGTTTTAGTCACTTGGAATAGTCCTCTTAGTGTTGTTACACCACCTACTGGATACACAGGCATAGTCATCTCATTTGGCTTTTGATAGGGAGTGCTTTAAGTTTAATTCTGTTTTATAATTATGCACAGTTTTATATGACTCTAAAGTCAAATTTTCAACATAAATCTAGTTTCTCTCCCTATCTCCTTTGTCCTATTTCCTGTCTCTGCCTTTAGGCAACTATTTTGTTTTTAAATGCTGTGATTTCTTCTTTCATTTATATTAATGAAGGATAGTTGGAAGAAAGGCAGGCAGGGACAAGGACCCTCCTACCCCCTCTTCAAGAGGAAACCACCCTTAAAAGGATTTTACACCACCCTGGAAGGAGCCCTCCACCCTTGCCCACGTGATAGGTAGATGACAAAAACCTGATTGGGTGACAGGCTCATGGAGGGTTAATCGGATTAACAGCCAGCCAACAGGCCTGTAAAAACCCCTAGACTTAGAAACTCTGGTGGGAACCCCGTCGGGTTCCCCTCCCTGTTTGGCAGCTTTGTACTATTGCTCAATAAACTGCTTTGCTGCCCACCACTCTTCGTCTGGTCTACCTCTTCATTCTTCGAAGCAGCATGACCAAGAACCGTGGGCACTGAAGGAAAAGAAATCCTGTAACAATATTTTAATATATGCTTATATATAAGTATATAAAATTAATACAAATATATCACATATTTTATCTCTCTTTATTAGGTAAATAGTAACATGATTTGTAGACTTCTCTCCACTTGAAATAATTATATATATTATTCCATGTGGAGAAAAAATATGTAAACTAATATAAATAATATCTAATTATACAAAATATATAAAAATATAAAAATAAAATATAAATATATTTAGTAATCTGGAGTTTTGGATTTTGCTTTGTTAGGTAATCTGAAAATCCTTTCTAAAAAGTAGGTGAATTAAGCTCTTCTACATTTATTGACAGGATCTAAATGGTTGATGTGTTAACAGATCTAAGGCAGATTAAAAATTTTAAGAGTTTATTTTAGCAACAATCCATTCTAATTGGGCAGCACCAAAACGGAAGTGGTCAGGAGCCTCAGGAGTAACAGGGAGAGAGACTCCCATAGAGTAAAGATGGAAGCAAAGTAAGGAAACTGCTGATTGGCTAATGCTTAAGCCCAGCTGGCTCTTTGTGATTGGTTGTCCTTAGGTTTCAACTTTGTAACCTTGAGGCATTTACAGGCTTAGATTTTGGTTTACTTACTTAGGCCACCATGGAATTACTCTTCTTGTTTATTTAAATCAGTTTTGTCATATTTGTTACACATATTTCCATATATATAGATGTATATGTACACACATATACACACAACACACACACACTATCTATTTATTTGTGTCTATATTGCTCTTAAACTCCTGTTTTTTCACTGTGTGGTCTATACCAGTGCTTGTCCATGCACTGCTTGTTACCAAGCCGTGATATATGTACAGAAAGTGAAAACATTTGAAAATATTTACTTAATTTGCCATGCAGCTAAGCATGACAAATCTAAGCATGTGATTTTGTACTTTGCAAAAGTACTAAGGTGCAATTGATGGGAAAAGTGAACAACTGGTCCTCCACTACAGAGTTTGAGAAGCACCTGCCTCTATTATTTGCTTGCACTCTTTTGCATAACTTTTTTGTATTGAGAAAAGTTGTTTCTTTGTTCTGACGGCTTTTATTTCTTTATATGAATTATAATTTATGATTTTATTAATATGTGTGATGATTCTAATTCCCTTTTAACTACTTTCTCTTAATATCCTACTATGAATAAAATTGAGATTAGCTAGTGATCTATTCTTCACCTTGTCCCCCAGATCCCAGAATCTACTTTCAACTAATCTTTTAGCCCCCATTGATACCTTTGAGGCAATCAGAGAGCATATTGTACTTTTCATCTTTTTCTAATCTGCCTTCCTTCGTTTTTAGATAGTTTAATTCAGTGTGTATATATAGCAAATTACTATTACATTTTATAACCTCTCCCTTAGAATATAGTTGTTCTGAGTTATACAAATAAATATACATTTAATGTTTACTACCAGTCCTACTGTTGAGGTCTTTTCAATCATTTTGGTTGGTTGAACTTGTTCTCCAGTAATTTCCTCAGGAAAACCTTGTCAGAACAATACTCCCTGAGTTCTTCTTACAGGAGCATAAAAATTGTGACCATTTATTTATTTATCCGACACAGCGAGAGAGGGAACACAAGCAGGCGGAGAGGGAGAGGGAGAAGCAGGCCTCCCGGTGAGCAGGGAGCCCAATGCAGGGCTGGAGCCCAGGACCCTGGATCGTGACCCGAGCCAAAGGCAGACGCTTAACGACTGAACCACCAGGCGCCCCATCCCCTCCCCACTTTTATCTAGATTTTCTCTTTCCTTTGCCCCTAGTCTCTTTTTTGCTCAATTTGGATTCTATTCATAGCTGTTTATTCTCAACAAGGGGCTTTGTCTTGGAGACAAAAGTCAATTATGTCTGTTAAGGGTCTCTCTTAAGGGCCCATGGGCCCAGGCAGTTCAAGTGCAATCTGACCTAACTGGTTCTCTTGTGTTTACCCACAGAGGGAGATGACAAGACTCGGCCTCTCGGGGCCACTGGAAGCACTCTTACTCTCTGTTTCCTTTAACATGTTTGCTGATACCATGAAGATTTTAATATCATCAGTACTTTGTTCCAACCCACACATATTTAGGGGTTCATAGGGATCTGTTTTCCCACCACTTTATTGAAAATGTCTGGGAGTTTGCTTTTGCTACCTAGCTGCTCTGTTTCTAGGCAGTGATTTGGAGAGGTCAAAAAATGCCACCTTGTCACCATTTTTTGGATTACTTTTTATTTTTTATTTAGGGTAACAGAGTATGAGCGAGAACATGAGTGGGGAGGAGCCGAGGGGGAGCAAGAGGGAGGACTCCCGCTGAGCACAGAGCCCAAATTGGGGCTCCATCTCACAACCCTGAGATTATGACCTGAGCCGAAACCAAGAGTTGGATGCTTAACCCACCAAGCCGCCCGGGCACCCCGCAGATCACTTTTAAACAGCCAAACGTGTAGTCTTTTTCTGTTTTGCTTTGTCAGTGAGCATGTATACGCCTCTGTGTATGTTAGCAGTTTTTCTGATGTACTCTAATCATGCTGGTTATATTGGTGTCCATGTATGTTAATACCTGAATTCTCAATGGTGTGTATCTCCATGGTTCAGAGATCTATGGATGCCTTTTCACGCTGCCAGGCTGCTAGCTCCCCATCCTCAGTCCATGCAGAATCTCTTGAACATCTCCTTCTCCATAAGGTCCTGAGTGTTCTGGATGCTAAAACGATTGCTCTTCTGAAGTTTTCCTGCATGGTCACCAGGCTGTGGAATGGTCATAAACATCCCTTCTTCCTTTCTTCCCCCAACAGGGCATTAGCACTGATTCTTAATTGGGGTGGTAGAAGATAAGGCTTAGAGCAGCATGGCACCAGTGGGAACGTAGAAAAATGAAGAGGGACGTCACTGGAAGGAAGTAGCAGTTTGATAAACCTTAGATAGACCTCTAATAGGGTTGTATTTGGGTTCCCTGCTCTTGGTGGGAGAGACAGAGGGCACTGTGAGAACTGGCCCTGGTTCTAGACCATATACGGGCAGCCGTGGGCAGAGGAATAGAAAGAGAATGAGATTAAGAGGTGGGGTGAAAGAAATAAAAGGCTCTGGTCCAAGGATTTAATGGCTTTTGGGGGTGTTTTCTTCTTTAGGCAGCTTAACATCTGAAGCAGATTTATCTTCTGGGCATTTAATTATTTAATCAATCTTCAAGGCATTTAAAGTCATCCCTTTTAAATGTTTAGCTTAGGAACTCTTTCAACTCTAAACAAAAAAAAAAATCTTCTGTTAATACAGGTAGAGATTGGTTTATACAGGCATTGAATGGGATAGTTTGAAAGAGGTGGCATTTTGTCTCAAAGTGTTTCTATCAAAGACAAACTGATGATAGCAAATCTGTTCCTGTTTTAACAGAGGGAGAGAGTACAGGGAGGCAGAGAGGTTGGGAGAAGGATATCATAGGTATGGAGAGAATTCCCAAGACAAGGACAGGGATCAGCAAACAGACACTGGAAATGGCCATATGCCCTGACAACTTGATAAATGTGTTTAACTTCATTCGCACAAATAGAGGTGCTGTGTGGGTGCATTAATGGTTTGGAAGGAGGCCAGGGCTGGTAGTGCCTCCGGTTCTAGGAAGGAAGATCACCAAGTATTTGGTAACAGGGTTTGAAGGAAGAGAAGGGTCAAGGAACTGATGGCCTTACAAGTCCTGGTGGATGATTTAAGAGCGTAATCGCATAGAATGTTCAGGATAAATTCTGAGGAATCTACAGAAGCTACAGTTTCTAGGGAGTATCAGTGACTTAAGGTTGTATTGTTATTAAATAATTCACAAAAATAAAAACAGTTCATAAATTAGTAAGAAGACTTTTGTAAGCAAGACTTGATCATTTTGACTTCAGAAGGATAAGTAGCTTTATATTTCTGAGCTGCTTTTGTTTTCTCAGTTTCAGATGCTTTTTCTTCCATAATTAAAGAAGGATCACAGATCTGGAAGTAACTGGAAGTCAGTTCTCCTCTCTATGCTATTAATATTTTTTTCCTTGTTTCCTGAATATGATGGATGGAGCAGGTGGGTTAAGTACTGAAAAGCTAAGAGAACTTCCCTCCTCTCTCTCCCATTTTTCCCTTCTTGCCTTGTTAATTAACCTGTTCTTCTTCACCTAGATAGTAACATTAGCCAGTCCAACCTTCAGTCAATGTTAATGTTCTGTTTTTAGCCCTGACATATACATGAGTTAGACTACCAGAATATTCACTGATCCATATTGAGTGGGGAGGATGAAAGGAAAAATCGTATGAGTCAGAAGAGGAAAAATCGTCACTAAAGAGAGGGTCTATTCTATTAATTTCAGCTACATAATATATAATAACCAAGATTTTCTGCTTTCATCAAAATAACCTATATAAAATCACTTAAAAAATCAAGCTATAAGTAATGGGGAACATTTTTATTTATTTATTAAAGATTTATTTTAGAGAGAGCGTGTGCCCAAGAGCGAGGAGAAGGGGAGAGGGAGAGGAGAAAGAGAACCTTAAGCAAGCTCCTCATAAAGCATGGAGCCCAGCGTGGGCTGGATCCCACAACATGAGATCATGACCTGAGCCAAAATGAAGAATCAGATGTTCAACCGACTGAGCCACCCAGGAGCCCCAGTAATCGGGAGTATTTTTAAAGTTAAAATGTTGGTGTTGATCTTGGAGAAATCAGAGATAGCGTTGATTTCTGATTGTGCATTGACCTCTTCCCTTTGGCATATGATATTACGGTTCCCACAAAAGTCAGGAATTTACTACATAGGCTCTTTGGACCCATAATTGCCTTTATGGGTATGTGTGTTGTTGGTTGGGATGTGCTGGATTGGGGAGGCATATTGGGAAGCTGGCAGCTTGCTTTGAAGATATACATTTCCTATAGCCTTAATTTTTTCCTGTTTCAATTTAGGATGGCTGCACTTCCTAGGCTCCATGGTTTCCGTGTTGCTTCTCCATTGTGACTGTTCTTAGTGTCTTTGTCAGTCAAGAATTCTCTGTAGCAGATGCCACACCCTCTAGTGGCACTCAGTGGATCTCAGGGTAGATTTAGCCTTTTAGAAATATAATGCTTATTTTAGTCCCCTTGTCATATACAAATGAAACAGGAGGGGGTGACAGAAATTTGAAACTCAGGAGCCCTGGGACTTCCCTTAATATACCAGATAGGCTTGTCAACTGTTAGAACCCTTATTACCACATCAGTTTACTTGAACTTGGTAGGTCTAAAACTGAATTCACACTTTTTCCTCTAAACATTTTTCCTCTTGAGTTTCCATATCGGGTCTGGGTCATACCATAATCTGAGCTTCCAGCTTTCTAGATTTTTTTCCGTATATTTATTCAATTATTTATTCAGCAAATAGCTGTCCTGTTCTCATGTTGTGTAGTTGAGGTGCTGGGCACCCAGGGGTGGAGCAGTGAATATCGTTGTGTCCTCAGGGGTTGACAATTTAGCTAGCCCTTGTTTACATACTCCTTCCCTCCTACCCATTCACCATGACTATATCAGTGTACCTGTGTCTTCTTTTCCATCCATACTTAGCCACTAGGATAGGGAGCCCCTCCATCATGCCTGGTCCACAGCAATCTACTGCTCACTGGCTTCAGGTAATCTGAAATTTAGAGCCTCTATAATCCAGTTTCCACTGTGTGACCTGTTCCAGTAGTTCTCAACTCTGGTTGTGTAGCAAGATCCACTGGTAATTGTATTTGGTCAGTCTATTCTTAACATAGTGATCTAGGAACCACTTGTGGAGCATATGATTCAGTAAAGCTCCCTTTGGGGTTTCTGATGTGCAGCCAGATTTGAAGACTGACGTAGTCTCTTACTGGTCACCTGTGTGAACCTTCACCTCGTACAGCCTGGTCAGATCCACAATTACCATTCTTCACAAATGTCACAACACCCCTGCCTCTGAGTCTGAGTCTGTGCTCCACTCAGCAGCTAGTGCTTCTCCTCTTATCAAAGCCCTCAATTCTTCCTTCCAGCCCTAAGGGCAAACACCACACCATATCCATCTCTGACTCTTTCAGGTATTAAGAACTGTTTGTTGAAGGTGAAGAGTGGCAGAATATGCCATCCTAAACGATACCTCTTTCGCATAAGAGTTATTTTGAGCTGAAGGCATTAGAAAAACAGCATATACAGGGAGAGGTTCTCTCTGAACTTCCCTTACCTGCCTAAAGGCAGATCTTCCAAAAAGGAACTCAATTGTCATCCATCCTTTCGCCAGAGTTTTATCATCAGGAAAAACAGACTCTTACCACAGGAGAAGAGATTAGAAGTGGACACCATACCCAGATAAACTTGGTCACACATTATCATACCTTCCATCTACTCTTCTGAGGGCCCGTTCTTCTTTCCCAAACATCATTTACAGTCCCTTAAGTGGCCTACATTTCCCTCATCTCTCCGCCTTCCCTATCAAGATAATCTATAAGTTCTCAAATCTCACATCTTTTCAGGGTATTCATTTTTTCCCCCTCTAATGCCCCCAGACAGGTAATATTAAACATTTGTATGCTTTTTCTCCTGTTAATCTGCCTGTTGTCAGTTTATTTCATAGACTCAGCTATTGAACCTAGGAGGGTTGACAGTCTTCCACCCCGCCTCCCCCCACAAGATGCATGGCCCTGCTTAAATCCCACCTGCTCCTTAATGCTTCAAGTCTTCATACTTTAGGTTTTAAAGTCTTGAGAAGCCTCTTCCTTTTCTGAATGAGTTCATAACTGAACCCCTAAAGGAACTCAGTTTAAGTTCGTTATTTTCTATTACATTTTTATTTTGTACATTCATTGGGAGTAGGGTACACCTTGTAGCTTCTTGCTCCCTTGCACATCAGACTCTGCACAGCATGTAAGGGTCTCACTAGGCTCTGGGCCCCTTTCCTCCACCTGAAAAGCTAGCAATAGCAGGCCAAATCTTTCTACATCTCCTCTTTCTCACCCACCTGTCAAATTCTGTTTTAAAGGACCCACGTGATTAAAATGGGCTCACCGAAAAAATCCAGAATAATCTCCTTATTTTAAAGTCAGCTCATTAAGAACCTTAATGCCATCTGCATTACCTTTTGTCATGAAATTTCCCATATTCACAGGTTCTGGGGATTAGGACTTGGATGCCTGTGGACAGCCATTACTTTGCATGCTGTATCCATGATAGTAAAGATAATGACTGAACTCCTAAAATTTCAAGTCCTAAATTTCAATCACAGGGGAAGAGTGATTGCTACCCCTTATCAGCCAGTCACTCTTGGCCAGCGATAGTTCTTAACTATATGAATTCATTTAACCTTATTAGTAACCCTGGGTGGGAGGTATTTTTAAACCCCATTTTATAGATGAGATGAAGGCACAGAGAATTCAGTTAATTGGTTTGGGATCCTGGGCATGTGCAGGTCAGAGCCAGGATTAAACTCAGCAGGCTGGTACCATGTCATGCCATGCCATGAGCTTCCTCCTAAAATCCAGGAACTGAGCCCCTCTCCAGAATATCCTTTAAAGTCATGGTTCTTGTGGAAACCCCTATGTAATAGGCCTAAGCTATATTAGTAAATGGAATCCATTTTATAATTTGTAAAAGAAATTCATAAATGTTATTTAGTTTTCCAAATAGCCAAGGAATATGACTCTTCCTATTTTATAGATTGAAAAAATGCTGAGGTTGGTACAATCTAAGTGGTTTCTCAAGACAACACAGCTCAAGAGTATCTATAGCAGGAGCAGGGTAATAGCTCAGAGCTGGGCTCTGCAGCTCAAGATTCTAGCATCATGTGGTAGAACAGGCAGAGCTCTAGGGTGTGAGTGTCAGATGTGTGGGGTTCAAGCTTGTGGTTTGGGAGGCATTGAGCATAGGGCCAGCACCGCTTTTGCTGTAGAGAATACTCTGTGGCAGCATTGCAGGGTGGTCTGGGATGGGGATGGGGACAACAGCACTGCTCCCCCCCCCCAGCTGTGTCCGGCTGTGCTTGCACCCCTCCTCCCCACCATATCACCACATTCTTCTCTTTTCAGTCCATCTTCCTTCTACAGCCAGTGTTAATTTTTGTAAAACAATTGTGTCAGAGCTCCACTTAGAAGCCTGCCAATGGTACCCAGTGACCGCAGTTAAAGAACCATTAACGTGATGCACAAAGTACTTCAAAAATCTGGGTCCCATCTTTTGTTTCTGTATCCTCTCCAGGCATTTCTTCCCGAGCAGCAGATGCTCCCACCACTTAAGAGTACTCGAAGGCTCTGAGAATGAGCCTTGCCTCTCTCACATCTGTGTGCCCTCAAAGTACCTCCTTCTAGAACACCTTGCCACCTTTTTCATCCAGAAAAGCTTCCCTCATCTTTTCGGGTTGGTTCACATGTAATCTCTGAATGATATCTTCCCTGGGCTCCTAGACAAGAGACAATTGTTGGCTTCACTGTGTGTCTGTCGTCCTACGTGTTGAACTCTCACTGCTTACGCCACTATTCCTGGGCAGCTCTGTCACCTCAGCTAGACTGAGAGAGCCGTGGGACCAAGAAATGTTACCTGACTCACCTGTGTGCGATTACTACTGATTCCTTTTGCCCTATCTTTAATGCCTAATGATACAGAGTGAATTCTTGATACATTTTCTTTTTATCAAGTATTTGTCCCTTGCCATTTCGGAGAAAGGGAAAATAGCAACTATTAGGGACTAACAAAGCTCCCGCACCCTCTTTGTCTTCTAGGGAAAGAGCAGGGCTAAAATGTGTTTGAAAAGACAGAAAATGAGTTATTCCAATATTCCATGACAGAATGCCCAAGAAGCACCTGAATTCTAGCATTCGCTTCTTTCCCTGAGAATGACTCTTACCAGTTGTGATTTCTTCATGAACACTCTCTTCTCCACCCCCAAGAAAAATACTACCCTATTCCCACCCACCAGCATAAAGTTAATTCAGTTCCTTAATGAGAATGGGAGTACACTGTGAGAATGCTACTCCAGCTCTAATTTTTTTTTGAATATTTACAGTCACAGCTGTAGTAGTTGTAATTATCAACATCTTAACCTATCAACCCTCTCAAATTATATGCCCCTGAAAGATCAGTGCCTCTGTTACATCCTTGTGGTTTTTAAAAATTGAGAAATAGAGGCGCCTGGGTGGCTCAATCGTTAAGCGCCTGCCTTCGGCTCAGGTCATGATCCCAGGGTCCTGGGATTGAGCCCTGCATCGGGCTCCCTGCTCAGCGGGAAGCCTGCTTCTCCCTCTCCCACTCCTGCTGCTTGTGTTCCTGCTCTCGCTATCTCTGTCTCTGTCAAATAAGTAAATAAAATCTTTAAAAAAAATTGAGATATAATTGAAATAGAACACTGTATTAGTTTCAGGTGTACAACATAATGATTTGATATTTGTGTATATTGCAAAATGATCATCCCAGTAAGTCTAGTTAACATCCATTGCCACACATAGTTACAAATTTCTTTTTTCTTGGGATGAGAATTTTCATTTTTTTTTAAGATTTTATTTATTTATTTGACAGAGAGAGAGAGAGCACAAGCAGGCAGAGGGAGAAATAGGCTCCTGGCTGAGCAAGAAGCCTGATGTGGGACTAGATCCCAGGACCCTGGGATCATGATCTGAGCTGAAGGCAGACGCTTAACGACTGAGCCACCCAGGCGTCCCGGGATGAGAATTTTTAAAATTTACTCTTCTAGCAACTTTCAAAATACAATATAGTATTAACCTTAGTCACTGTGGTGTACATGATCTTGAGGATTTATTTTATAACTAGAAGTTTGTACATTTCACTCACTTTCCCCAACCCACTGCCTCTGGCAACCACCTCTCTGTTCTACGAATTCTTTTTCTTTTTCTAATTCCACCTATAAATGATACAAGGTATTTGCCTTTCTCTAATTTCACTTAGCATAAAGTCCTCAAGTTCCATTCATTTCCTTGGTTAAATTTGCTCCTCGGTATTTTATTCTTTTCGATGCAATTGTAAATAACATTGTTTTTCTTAATTTCTCTTCCTGATTATTAGTGTATAGAAACAATACATTTATGTATATTAATTTTGTATCCTGCAGTTTTACTGAATCCATTTATTAGTTTTAATAGTTTTTGGGGGGAGTCTTCAGGGTTTTCTATATAGAGTATCATGTCATCTGCAAATAGTGAGTTTCACTTGTTCCTTACCAATTGGGATGCCTTCTATTTCTTTTTCTTGTCTGATTGACATGGGTTAGACTTCCGGTACTATATTAAATAATAGTGGTGAGAGTGGGCAACATGTCTTGTTCCTCATTTTAGAAAAAAGCTTTGATATTTTCATTACTGAGTACGATGTTAGCTGTGACATGGCTTTTATTATGTTGAAGTTCCCACTATACCCACTTTGTTAGGTTTTATCATAAATGGATGTTGAATTTTGTCAAAAGCTTTTTCTGTATCTATTCAGATGATCATATTGTTTTTATCCTTTACTTTGTTAAAGTGCTGTATCATGTTAATGGATTTGTGGATATTAGAACAACCTTCCTTGATTATGGTGTATGATCCTTTCAAGGTATGGTTTAATTTGGTTTAGCCTCCACATTTATGGGGTTTATTTTTTTCCTTGTAATTGATTTCTACTTTCATATTGTTGTGGTTATAATAGATGCTTGATATTATTTCTATCATAAATTTATTGAGACCTGTTTTGTGGCCTAACGTGATCTATCCTGGAGAATGTTCCATGTGCACTTGAAAAGGATGAATAGTCTGCTGTTTTAAATGGAATATTCTGTATTTATATATTTAGCCCATCTGGTCCTAATGTGTCATTCAAGGCCACTGTTTCCTTATTGATTTTCTGTCTAGATGATCTCTCCATTGATGTAGGTGAGCCGTTAAAGTTCCCTCCTATTATTGTATTACAATTTCTGTATGTTCATATTTGCTTTATATATTTAAGTGCTCTTATGTGGGATGCATACATATTTATAATTGTTTATATTGTGTTGGATTGATCACTTTATTATTATGTAATGCCCTACTTTTTCTCTTGTTGCAGTCTTTGTTTTATCTTTTTTAAAAGTTTTTATTTAAATTCCAGTTAGTCAATACACAGTGTAATATTAGCTTCGGGTGCACAATACAGTGAGTCACCACTTCCATAAAACCCCTTGTACTCACAACAAGTACACGCCTTAATCCTTATCACCTATCCAACCCATGCTTCTACTCACCTCCCCTCTGGTAACCATCAGTTTGTTCTCTATAGTTGAGTCTGTTTCTTGGTTTGCCTTTCTCGCTCTCTCCCCCTTCGCTGATTTGTTTCTTAAATTCCACATATGAGTGAAATCATATGGTATTTGTCTTTCTCTGACAGTCTTTGTTTTAAAGTCTATTTTGTATGATATAGTATTGCTTTTGTTTGTTTGTTACCATTTGCATGGAATATCTTTTCCATCCCTTCATTTTCAGTCTGTATGTGTCTTTAGGTCTGATGCAAGTCTTTTACAGATAGCATAGATACAGGTCTTGTTTCTTAATTCAATCAGCTACCCTATATCCTTTGCTTACAGAATTTATTCCACTTACATTTATAGTAGTCATTGATAGATTTGTATTCACTGCCAATTTGTTAATTGCTTCTGGTTGTTTTTGTAGTTCTTCACTGTTCCTTTCTTCACTTGCTCTCTTCTCTGGTGATTTGATGACTTTCTTTAGTGTTATGTTTGGATTCCTTTCTCTTTATTTGTTGTGTATAGGTTTGTGGTTACTATGAGGTCCATATAAAACACCCTACGGATATAGCAGTCTATTTTAAGTTGTTGTCACTCAAGTGCAAACACACTAAAAAATAACTACATTTTTATTCTTCCACCCCTACATTGTATGTATTTGACATGTTTTACATATTTTAATTCTGTGCATCCCTTAGTTATTGTAGATATAGTTGATTTTATTACTTCTGTCATTTAACTTTTATACTAGCTTGATAAGTGGTTGATCCACTATCTTTACCACATTTTGCCTTTTTTTTTTTTTTTTTTTTTTTTTTAAGAGAGGAGGAGAGATGGGGGGAGAGAGGGAAAGGGAGAAGAGAGGGAATCTTAAGCAAGCTCCACATCCAGTGCAGAACTCAATGCAGGGCTTGATCTGACAACCCTGAAATCATGACCTGAACAGAAATCAAGAGTTGGATGCTTAACCAACTGAGCCACCCAAATGCCCACCACATTGTGATTTTAACACTAAGAACTTTTCTTTCAGATGATTTTTTCTTTTATGCTTGAAGAAGTCTCTTTAACATTTCTTATAAGTATGGTTTAGTGCTGATGAACTCTTAACTTTTGTCTGGGAAGCTCTGTTTCTCCCTCAATTTTGAACGATAAACTTACCTGGTAGAGTATTCTTGGTTGTAGATTTTTTCCTTTCAGCACTTTGTAGGCTAGAAGGAGTCACCTTAGATATTCAGTTTTGACTAAAAAAGCAGCTGATAGCTTTATGGGGGCCCCCTTGTATTAACTAGTTGCTCTTCATTTGCTGCTCCTTGATTCTCCTTTTGTGTTTAATTTTTGACATTTTAATTATATGTCTTGGTATGACTCTCTTTGGGTTCATCTTGTTTGGGAATCCTTGTGCTTCCTAGACCCAGATGCCTGTTTCCTTTCCTAGGTTAGAAAGTTTTCAGCTTTACTTTACTGCCCCTTTCTCTTCTTCTGAAACCCCCATAATGTTAATGTTGGTATGCTTAATTTTGTCCCAAAGGTTCCTTAAACTATTCTCATTTTTAAAAATTCTTTTTTTCTTTTTGTTCAGCTTAGGTGATTTCCATTAGCCAGTCTTCCGGATTGCTGATGTGTTCTGCATCATGAAATCTGCTGTTGATTCCTTCTAGTGTATTTTTCATTTCAGTTACTGTATTCTTCAGGTCTGATTTTTAATTTTTTTTTAAAGATTTTATTTACTTATTAGAGAGTGAGAGTGCAAGTGGGGGGAGGAGCGGAGGGAGAGGGAAAGAATCTCAAGCACATTCCATGCTGAGCCCGATATGGGGCTCAATCTCATAACCCTAAGATTGTGACCTGAGCCAAAACCAAGAGTTGGATGCTTAACCAACTAAGTCACCCAGGCATCCCCAGGTCTGATTAAAAAAAAAAAAAATCTAACTCTTTTGAAGTTCTCACTGTGTTCACCCATTCATCTGAGTTTGGTGAGTATCTTTATGACTACTACTTTGAACTCTATTGGGTGGATTGCTTATCTCCGTTTCATTTACTTTTTAAAAAAGGTTTTGTCTTGTTTTTTCATTTTAGAACATATTCCCCTTTCTCCTCATTTTCCCTGACATTATGTGATTGTTTCTGTGTATTAGGTAGATCAGCTGTATTTCCCAGTGTTGAAGGATTGGCCTTATGTAGAAGGTGTCCTGTGGGGCTCAGAAGTGCAAATCCCTTTGGTCACCAGAACCAGGGATTCCAGTAGTGTCCTATTTGGGCTGTATGAGACCTCCTGTTATGGCTGGGCTGCTAAAGGCATGTTGGTGGGTGGAGCTGGCCCCAGTCTGGCTGGCTGTAATGCTTTACTGTAAAAGCTGCAGGATCACTGGTGGGCAGAGTGAATGGTACTAGGAAGATAAATGGAGAGTGCCAGAAATGGTGTCTGCTAGTGCTGGGCCAGCTAGATAGAAGGAGATTAAGAAAAATGGTACCAGTCTGTGCTTATGCTCCTGGGGAAAGATTTACCCCTCCAGAACACACTCTAAAATTAGTCAATAGATCTCCTTCATGTAAGTCCCTGACACTTTACAAACTGAGGCCTCTGTGCTGAGTCTAGGATTGGGTTTGTGCATGGGTCCTTTAAGAGCAGAGTCTCTTTTCTGTAGCCCTCTGGCTCTCCCATAGTTAAGCCCTACTAATTTTCAAAAATTATAGGGGCTCATTTCTTGTTGCAGGTTCACAGGATAGGAATGCCTGATGTGAGCCTTGAACTCTTCTCTCCTAAGGAAGAACCTCTGCACTTGTGATATCCATCCCACTTGTGAGTTGCTGTGCTGGAGGAGTGGATCCTGACCAGACTGCATCTCTGCCCCTCTTATCCATCTCAATGTGGCTTCATCTTTATACCTTTAGTTGTGGAAGAGCTGTTATGTTAGTTTACATGTCATTTCCAGAGAGACAGATATGTTGTAATTTTGATGTTTCTGTGGGAGGAGATAAGCTCAGGATTTTCCTGCTCCACCATCGTGATCTCAACCTAACTTCATTTTAATTTACCCAGAAGTGGAATTGCTGGATTGGACAATAGTTCTATTTTTAATTTTTTGAGGACCCTCCACACTTTTTTCCAATAGTGGCTGCATCAGTTGCATTCCAGTGCATTTCAACGGTGCACAAGCATTCTCTTTTCTCTACATCGTTGCCGGCATTTTTGTATTTTTGATGATTGTCATTCCAACAAGTATGAGATGATTTCAATGTGGTTTTGATTTGTGTTTCCTGGAATATTAGTGATGTTGAATACCTTTTTGTATACCTGCTGACCCTAGATGTCTTCTCTGGAAAAATGTCTATTCATGATCCTCTGCTCATATTTTAAATGGATTGTTTGGGATATTTGCTGTTGAGTTGTAGGAGTTCTTTATGTATTTTGGATATCAGCCCTTTATCAGATATATGATTTACAAATATTTTCTCCCATTCTGTAGGCTGCTTTTCCATTTTGTTGATGGTTTCCTTTGCTGTGCAGAAGCTCTTTAGTTTTATGTAATCTCACTGGATTATTTTTGCTTTTAGTGACAAATCCAGAAAATCATGGCCAAGATCATTACCAAGCTGCTTACCGTCTATGTTCTTTAATCCATGTTGAGTTAATTTTTCTGTATGGTGTAAGAGAGTGGTCCAGTTTTATTTTATTGTATATATAGGTCCAGTTTTCCTAACACCATTTAGTGAGGAAAATGTCCTTTCTCATTTGTATATTCTTGGTTCCTTTTTCATAATTATTTGACCATATAAACGTGGGTTTATTTCTGTGCTGTTTTGTTCCATTAATCTATGTGTCTGATTTATGCCATTACCATACTCTTTGGATTACTATAGTTTTGTAATAGAGTTTGAAATCTGGAAGCATAATGCCTCCAGTTTTTTCTTTCTTTCTTCAGGTTGCTTTAGCTATTTGGAGCATTTTGTGGTTTTATAGTTATTTTAGGATTGTTCTATTTCTGTAAAAAATGCCATTGATATTTTGATAAAATTTGGAATTTTGATTGCATTGAATCTATAGATTGCTTTGGGTTGTACAGACATTTTAATGACATTATTCCTCATAAGCACAGAATATATTTCCATTTATTGGTGTCCTGTTCAATTTCTTTAATCAATTTTAGTTTTTGGTGTACAGATCTCTCACTTCCTTGGTTAAATTTATTCCTAGGTATTTTCTAGGAATTCTTGATATGATTGTAAATGGGATTGTTTAATTTCTCTTTTCTGATAGTTTATTAGTGTATAAAACGCAGCCAATTTTTGTATATTGGTTTTGTATACTGCAGTTTTATTTAATTTGTTTTAGTTCTAACAGGTTGTTTTTTTGGTGGACTTTAGGGTTTCCTATATATATCATGTCATCTGCAAATAGAATTTTACTTGTTCCTTTCCTGTTTAGAAAGGAACCTTGCCTTTTATCTTTCTTGCCTAATTGCTCTGGCTAGAATTTCCAATATTATGTTGAATAAAAGTGGCAAGAGTGGGCATACTTGTTTTGTTCCTGATCTTAGAGTCAAAACTTTCAGCTGTTGACCACTGAGTATGAATTAGCTATGGACTTATCATGTATGGACTTTATTATGTTCAGGTACAGTCCCTATATACCCACTTTGTTGGGAGTTTATCATCAGTAGATGTGAATTTTATCAAGTGTTTTTTCTGCATCTATTGAGATGATCATAAGATTTTTAACCTTCCTTTTTTAATGTGTTATATCACATTGATTTGCAAATGTTGAACCATCCCTGCAGCCCAGAATACATACAACTTAATCAGGGTATATGATCCTTTTATAGGTTTCTCCCACTCTCTGAAAGAGTTTTCCTATAAAACCTTTCATAAGCTGAAATGCAATAAAATGGAGTACTTCATGATTTCCAAAAGATCGTGTTAAGCCACTTTGCTTTAACGAAAGACCTATATTACTATGTTAATGGCTTTTTTCATAAAATAGGTGTTAATGTAGGTCTTCTGTAAAAGTGAAGTGGTGTAACATGAACTTTTGGAAGGGAGGGGCTACCTGTAATGTATTGTTGAATTTGGCTTACTAATATTTTGTTGAGGATTTTTCATCTATGTCCATCAGGGATATTGGTCTATAATTTTCTTCTTTTATGGTGTTCTTGTCAGGCACTGGTATCAGAGTAAGGCTGGCCTCATGGAGGTGTTCTTTCCTCCGCTGTTTTTGGAAGAGTTTGCCATTCTTTTTTTTTTTTAATGTTTGGTAGAATTCACTATTGAAACTATGTGATCCTGGAATTTTATTTTTTGGGAGATTTTTGATTACTGATTTAATATCCTCACTAAAAATCAGTCTGTTCAGATTTTTTACTTCTGTATGATTTAGTCTTGGTAGGTTGTAGGTTTCCAAAAATTCAAACATATCTTCTAGGTTGTCCACTTCATTGATTTCTAATTGTTCCTAGTAGTCTATTATGAGACTTTGCATGTCTTTGATATCAGTTGTAACATCTCCGTTTTCATTTTTGAATATATTTATTTGAGTCCTCTTTTTTTTTTTTTAATTGGTGAATCTACCTGAAGGTTTGTCTATTTTGTTTATCTTTTCAAAGAACCAGGTCTATTTTCATTTATTTCTGCACTGATTTTTGTTCTTTCCTTTGACCAACTTTGAACTTGTTCTTCTTTTTCTGGTTCCTTGAGGCATTAAGCTAGGATATTTGTTTCTTGATATAGGCATTTATTGCTATGAACTTCCTTCTTAGAACTGTTTTCTGCATCCCATAAGTTTTGGTATGTTGTATTTCCATTTGTCTCAAGGTAATTTAAAAATTTTTCTTTTTTGACCCATTGGTTGCATTAGCATGCTGTTTAATCTCCATGTACTTGTTAATTTTCCAGTTTTCTTGTAACTGATTGCTACCTATTATGGTTAGAATAGATGCTTGATATGATTTTAATATTCTTACATTTATTAAGACTTGTTTTACACCTGAAAATATTCTGGAGAATGTGCCACGTGTGCTTGAGTGGTATGTATGTCCTGTTGTTTTTGGATGGGATGTTCTGTATGTCTCATAAGCCCTTCTGGTCTAACGTATCACTTAAGATCAATGTTTCCTTATTTTTCTGTCTGAATGATCTAGCTATTAATGAAAGTGAGGGATTAAAGTCCCCTACTATTATTATACTGCTTTTTATTCCTCTCTTTATGTCCGTTAGTATTTACTCTTTATATATAGATGCTCCTATGTTGGTTGCATAAATATTTATAAATAGTATATCCTCTTGCTGGATTGACCTTGTTATTATGTAATAACCTTCTTTATCTCTTATTACAAATCTTTGTCTTAATGCCTATTTTATCTGATATAAGTGTAGATACCTAGCTTTCTTTTGGTGTTCAATTTGCATGGAATATCTTTTTCCCTCCCTTTGCTTTCAGTTTGTGTGTATCCTTATATCTGAAGTGAGTCTCTTGTAGACGGGTATCTATTTGGCCACTCAATGTCTTTCTGATTAAAGAATTTAGTCCATTTACATTTAAAATAATTATTGATAAATATGTACTTATTGCTGTTTTGTGAATTGTTTTCTGGCTGTCTTAAAGATTCCTTTGCTCCTTCTCTTGCTCTCTTCCTTTGTGATTTGATGGTTTCTGTAGTGGTATGCTTAGATTTCTTTCCGTTTTACTTTTGTGTATTTACTATAGGTTTTTGTTTTGTGGTTCCCAAGAGGCTTACATAAGTAACTTACTGATAACATTCTATTTTAAATTGTTAGCAACTTAAGTCTAAATGTATTTAAAGCTCAATATTTTTACTACAGCATTTTATATTTTTGATACCACAATTTACATCTTTCTATCTTGTGTATCCCTTAACAAATTATTTTCATCATAGTTTTACTACTTTTAACCTTCATAACAGCTTTATAAGTGATTAACCTACCAACTTTACATCATTAGATCATTTTGAATTTTCCTATATATCTACCTTTAGCCACGAAACTTACACTTTTATGTTTTCATGTTATTAATTAGCATTAACATTTCTTATAAAGCCAGTCTAGTGGATGATCAACTCCTTTAGCTTTTGCTTGTCTGGTAAACGATCTCTCCTTCAATTGTGAAGGACAACTTTGCTGGGTACTCTTGTTTGGCAGGTTTTTTTCTTCCAACCCTTTGAATATATTATGCCACTCCCTTCTGGTCTGAAAAGTTTCTATCTTATGGGGGAAGGGTGTCCCTTGTATGTAACAAGTTGTTTTTTCTCTTGCCTCTAATTTTGACATTTTAATTATAATTTGTCTTGTGGGTCTCTTTGAGGCATCTTACTTGGATTCTTTGGGCTTCCTGGACTTGGATTTCTCTTTCCCTAGGTTAGGGAAGTTTTCAGCCATTATTTCAATTAAGTTTGATGTCCTCTTTTCTCTCCTTTCTCCTTCTGGGACCACTATAAAAGGAATGCTGGCATATATGATATTTTCCCATGTATCCCTTAAGTTGTCTTCACTCTTTTTCATCCTTTTTAAAAATTGTTTCTACTCTTAGTGGGTCTCTTGTAGACAGATGGGTATCTATTTGGCCACTCAATGTCTTTCTGATTAAAGAATTTAGTCCATTTACTGCCTCATTCCAGCCCTGGTATCTCTTGGATAGGAGCTGTACACTCATCTGGCACTCCAATTTTTGTCACTCCATTTAGTCCCCACTGCCTCATTCCAGCCCTGGTATCTCTTGGAAAGGAGCTATACACTCATCTGGCACTCCAATTTTTGCCACTCCCCTCCAAGGGACACCTCTAGATCACCTGGCTTTGGTGGACAGTAGGTCTTGCACATGAAGGTCCTACAGTGCTGTTACAAATGGAGAAACACTCTATTTGTCATTCCATTTATTCTTCAATAAAGCCCTATTTCCATGCAATTACTGTATGTTTTTTTAATTGAATTAAACCTTGTCACTACCAGTATTTCATAGAATGGGAACAGAAGGGTGGGTCTAGTTCAAGATGAGCATATAGGAGGACCCTGAACCCACAGCTACATATGGAACAATTTCCTTAAGTGGTAAACTTAAGGGTGAGTTTTACTGACCCATCTTTAAGGTCATTGATTCCCTCTATTGTACTTTTCAGTTAAGTTATTGTATTTCTCCAGCTTTGTTAGTTCTTTTTGGACTTTTAAATATTTCTTATCTTTTTGTTGAAGTTCTCACTGTATTCATTCATCTCCTGAGGTTAGGGAGCATCTTTATAACCCCTATTTTGAACTCTTTATCAGGTAAATCACTTATCTCCATTTCAGTAAGGACTTTTTCTGATGTTTTGTATTTTCCTTGATTCCCTATTTAGTTTCTGTGCATTAGATACAACAGCCACCCCTCCCAGTTCTGAAGGACTGGCTTTGTGTAGGAGTTGACCATTCAGCTGCTAGCTTTCCATTGTCTCTCAAACCTTTTTGATTATATAAGCAACCTACTTTGTTTTCAGTGGTTCCCAGTAGTTGAGATTTTGTCAAGACCTGTCAGAGTTTCAAAGAGAAAGATCTCAGCACCTAGTTTCAGGCTGATTGGAAGTAAGCATTTTTTTTTTTTTTGGAAGTAAGCATCTTTTAATGTAGGCAAACATACTTGATTCAGGGGAAAACTGGTAAATAGGCATTTGTCTGCTCCCTCTGCGCTGAGCCCTGGCTGATAACCAGTTAGGAACTCTTTCTTTTGTACTATCCATTGAACCCTTGAATACAAGCCTGGCCAGCCACCAGCCACAGGCTCCTTTTATGAACCATGTGGGGCAGGGCAGTGGAAGTGTGAAGGTGGTGCCCACTTTCTGAGGTCTCTGGAGAGGACTGTAGTCAGCTCCTAGATCTGATTCAGTCTGCTGTCTCTCTGCTGAGCCTTTGGTGGGGTAGCCAGTTAAGAAGTGTTTCTCCATTTTTAACAGCACTGTAGGACCTTCATGTGCAAGACCCACTGTCCACCAAAGCCAGGTGATCTAGAGGTGTCCCTTGGAGTGGAGTGGCAAAAATTGGAGTGCCAGATGAGTGTACAGCTCCTTTCCAAGACATACCAGGGCTGGAATGAGGCAGTGGGGACTCCTGCCCTCTTTCAGTAGGTTTCTAGATACCTGTTAAATTAGATGCCTGCTCCTCCAGCTGAAGCTTTAAGATAGATGGGCAAGTAAGTCTCTTTCACGGGAAGCCTGGGCTATCTCTGCACTGGGTCTTGGAGTGTTCATTCTGAAAAATCCCTTTAGGAATTATTTCTCAGTTTGTGGGACTTGTGGATGCAAGCCCCTGTGACTTTCAAAGCTGGATGCTTTGTCTCTCAAGTGCATGTCTTAAAAGTTAGGGTGCCAGATGTGCAGTTCAAACCCTTTGCTCCTCAGGCAGAAGCTCAGGGTTAGAGTTCCTTCCTGATTGCAGGTCATTGAGCCAGGGTTGAGTTTATAGTGAGATTTTGTCTGAGCCTTTCCTACGTGCTTTGATTTTTTTTTCTCATATGTCCAATGTGTAGAAGTTGCTCAGCTAGTATTTTCCTACTTAAGGAAACTGTTCCATATGTAGCTGTAGGTTCAGGGTCCTCCTATATGCTCATCTTGAACTAGACTCACCCTTCTGTTCCCATTCTATGAAATACAGGTAGTGGCAATGTTTAATTCAATTAAAAAATACAGTAATTGCATGGAAATAGGGTTTTATTGAGAATAAATGGAATGACATGTTAAACATTCAGCATAGCACCTGGCTCATGCATGTACTCAATATAAGAACAATAGCATATTATTAATTTCATCCCTAGTAAGATATTTTGTGATTGTGTGTTAGTTTGCTATTCTGTCATTACAGACTTATTTCAAGGCCTTATGCAATACACATGTATAACCTACACTAATCTGAGTCAATGTTCACTTAGAAAATAATTTCAAATAATTCAACCTATCTTTAATTTTAGATTGTCTTAAGTTTGCCTTTTATTGCTTCTGTTATGATTCCCTTTTTTACTGCTGCTCATTCTGTTGATGGTAAGACTTCAAATTTTGAAAATGTGACTATTCACTTGCTTAATTGTCACATAAACCATTTTTAAAAGTGGAGTTACTAATAAATCCTGCACAGTTTCCTCTATCTGGCCACTCATTAGGATTTTTCAGTAGAACTTTATGATATAACAAGTACAAATGTCCAGTTACTGTGTGAAATGAAGATAGCAACTTGTCATCTCTTTACAAAATCACACACCTAATTATATTTTTTCGAGTATAGTTAGATAAATAAAAATATCTATCTTTACAAAGTGTTTGCTCGTTCTCTTAGTTACTATCTGTAAATCCAAGCAGCAAAAGTCTTACCAAAGACTCTGTGCAGAAACCTGTAGAGTCTTCCATCATGCTACAATTTTTTTAAAAATAAAGTTTTTCAAAGACAGGTACAATTGTCAGATATAAATAGCTTCTTGAAGATATATCACATCTGTCTAAAAACGAAAATCATTTTTCATGCCCAGCATTTTCTAACTTTCTGAATTGTTCTGTAAAAGTGTTTTATTCTTACGCTGTGAAAGGCAGACAAACCAAAACCAGTGATGGGGAAAAATAATGATCACAGTTTCTATATAATTACCATATGCTTTTCATTCAGGTAGCATGAGTGCTCAACATGCTGCTTTTCAGGGGTTTTATTTAACTTTTCTGACTTTTGAGCCAATGCACAAAATGGGAAACTGGGTTAATCACAGTAGGAGAACAAATGCTGATGAAGCCTGCTATAGGAAATAGGAAGGGAGTGCTAGCCACCAATTCTCTTTTAACTCCACTTATGCTCCAAACCTCTCTCGACCCCTTCCATGAATGCGTGGATGCAGATGGCCAGGTCGCTCTTTTAACTCTCTGGCATTAGTAATCTTTTGTGAACTGCATTAAGCAGAGCAAGCATTCAGTGACATCCATTATTCCTTCTGTGTTACAGCTGATGCTAGGACAACCACCATGCCAGCAGCAAACATTTGCGTAGTTATCACTCATTTAACAAGTAAACGACAGGCTAAAATGTGCCTGTCACTAGCCTTGATATTGGACATAAAGAGGAGGAATAAAGAGTAATACTTTCCCTCAAGGAATTTAAGGTCTAATGAAGGACACAAATAATAATATGCTCGTGACCGAATAGGGTTCACTCTTTGTTCCTCTCTTTTCTTCTTCTCCTCACTCTTAAAATTGGAAAACCGTTGAATAATAACACATGTAAGTTATGCTATGAGTGTGATTAATGTTCTCATGATTGAAATGGGACTGACCTGTAGTTATTCCCATTTAAAGAATGACAGTGTCTGTCGGTAGGAATATAGATTGGTTCAGTCATAATGGAAAACAAACAGTATGGCGGTTACTCAAAAAAAGAACTGTATGATACAGCAATTCTACTTTTAGGTATATATTTGAAGGAAATAAAATTATGATCTTGAAAAGATACCTGCACTGCAGCAATATTCACAATAGCCAAGATACAGAAAATCCTAAGTGTCCATCAACAAATGACTGGATAAAGAGAATATGTCATAAATACATACACAAAATGGCATATTTTCAGCCATAAAAAAACACAAAGTCCTGTCATTTGCAACAACAATAATGGACCTTGAGATTGTCATGCTAAGGGAAGTAAATCAGAGAAAGACAACTACTGTATGATGGTACTTACAGGTGGAATTTAGAAAAGATGAACTCCATATGACACAGTACAGTGGTGCTCCAGAGGGTGAGAGGAGTGGGGAAATGTTGGTCAGAGGGTGAAGACTTCTGGTTATAAGGTGAATAAGTTCCAGGGTGTACACGCATACCTTGTTTTCTTGTGCTTCGCTTTATTGCACTTTACAGATACTGTGTGTTTTACAAAAAGTTTTGTGGCAACCCTCAATTGAGCAAGTCTATCGGTGCCATTTTCCCAACAGCATTTGCTCACTTCATGTCTTTGGGTCACATATCGGTAATTCTTGTAACATTTCCAACATTTTCATCATTATTATATTTGCTATGGTGATGTTACTATGGTAAGTGGGGGGACCAGAAACTGTGCCCATATTAAGACAGTGAACTTAAAAGTTTGTGTTCTGACTGCTCTACCAAACTGCTGCCCATCTCTGCCCCTTCTCCTATTCCCTGAGACACAACAATATTAAAATTAGAGGCCATTGTAGAGTTATTAGTTGGCCTAAGTGTTCAAGTGAAAGTGAGAGTCACACATCTCTCTGTTCAAATAAAAAGCTAGAAATAATTAAGCTTAGCGAAGAAGATATGTTGAAAGCCAAGATAGGCTGAAAGCTAGGCCTCTTGTGCCGAAGGAAAATTTCTTGAAGGAAATTAAAAGTGCTACTCAAGTGAACACACAGTGATAAGAAAGTGAAACAGCCTTATTGCTGACATGGAGAAAGTTTTAGTGGTGTGGGTAGGACATCAAACCAGCCCCCAAGTTCCCATAAGCCAAAGCCTGATCAGGAGAAAGGCCTTAACTCTCTTCAATTCTGTGAAGGCTGAGAGAGGTGAGGAAGCTATGAAAGAAACGCTTGAGGCTAGTAGAGGTTGGGTCATGAGGTTTAAGGAAAGAGGCCGTCTCTATAACATCAATGTGTAAGGTGAAGCAGCAAGTGCTGATGGAGAAGCTGCAGCCAGTGATCCAGAAGATCTAGCTTAGATAATATATGAAGGTGGCTACACTGAACAATAGATTTTCAATGTAGACAAAACAGCTTTCTATTGAAAGAGGATGCCATCTAGGACTTTCACAGCTAGAAAGGAGAAGTCAATGCCTGGCTTCAAAGGATAGGCTGACTCTCTTGTTAGAGGCTAAAGGAGCTGGTCACTTTAAGTTGAAGCCAATGCTAGGGTGCTTAAGAATTATGCTAAATCTACTCTGCCTGTGCTCTATGATGGAAACAACAAAGCCTGGATGACAGCACACCTATTTACGGTTTACTGAAAATTTTAAACCCATTGTTGAGATCTTTTTCAAAATATTACTGCTCACTGACAATGCACCTGGTCACCCAAGAGCTCTGATGGAGATGTACAATGAGCTGAATGTGGTTTTCATGCCTGCTGACATCCATTCTTCAGCCCAAAGACTGAAGTCTAGTAGTCTGGAACTGAACCTGCAATATCCCCAAGGTGTGCCTGCTGTGTACAGCATGGTAACTAGTCAGAAATACTGTATTATATAGTTGAAAGTTACCACGATAATATTAACACATCTATCACCCCACATAGTTAACTTGTGTGTGTGTGTGTGTAGTGAGACTATTTAAGATATAATATTTTGGTATCATTTGGATCATCATGCTATATACCTTCAACTTATACAGTGTTATATGTTAATTATATATCAATATGCCAAGGTCCATTTTCACCCTCCCAAGAATAGGAACCACTGGGCAATGAATACCCCCATGAGAGCACAAGGAGCTGTAGCAGGTAGGGAGGCCAGGATGGTGGAAAAGAAGAAGAGAAGCATTAAAAGAGAGAAAAGGATTTTTGGACTGTCATATCTGACTCTCTAAAGACTGAAGATGTACAAAAGGCAAATGATTTGCACAACATCCCAGAATGTGTGCTTATCTGTGATATTCAGGGAGTACGAATATGCTATATTTTACCTGCAGGCTCTTTCAGACATTGCAGAACACAATGCAGACTTATACCATTTCGCCAGTTTTTTCATTGAGGTAAAAATGTGTAACCACCTGAGCCTCCACTGCAGTATGTGGCTATCATAGTAAAATTAGATTAAGAATCATTAGTGCACTTATGTTAGTTACCAGAAGTTAAGCCCTAGTACACAGTATTAGATTTGGTTTTTTCAGACCATTACTGTGTTTTCCATTGTAAACATTGAGATGTAACTTTTTTCAAGAAAAACAAGCTGGTATTTTGATTCTTTGGTTGTCAGGGACTCCAGTGCTTACTATCTTTATGTTCTTCTTTCTAGAGTTACCGCCAAGTTTAAGGCCACCTCATGTTCCAAGATAGCTGCTAGAGTGCCAGCCCTTAGACACAAGACCAGAGGAAGCTAAGTGGGAGGTTAAAGGGGCAAATCTCCCAGCTGAGTCAGCTTTTTGAAAAGCCAGGTAATGTCCCATACTACCCTTTTCCTAATATTAACCAGAACTTATTTAAATGGTCACATCTCACTGCCTTGCAGGCTGGTATATGTGGGCTTTCAGCTGGCCAGATTGCTACTTAAAATAAAACTGGAATTCGGATAATTAAGAAAAAGGGAGAGACTACTAGGTAAACAACAAGAAGTCTAGACTCCATAACCAATGGAAAACTATATGTATTAAGAGTAGAAGGTACCCATCATTCATTTCACTATGTAAAGGTGATGTTCACTTGAGTATGCTGTATCTGTACCATTCTGGAAAATGCTGGGTGTTAGAAAAGTGGGGGTATTTTTTTCCTTCCTCTCTGCTGCACATGCAAGTGTGTTTACGTGCTCCTTTTCCTCAGCAGAGTTTTCTTATAAATTGGTAAATTTGTCCTAAAGGAACAAGACTCTTACAACTGTGTGGACTGCATGGGTTTTTTTGCTTCAACCTTAATTATCTTTTTCAATACTGTCAGTCCACCCAGGTGTTGCTATGTAGCCTCCTAGATTCTTATAAGAATGGAGGTAAGGATTGTGCTATTTTAGGATCCCTACTTTTTTTCCCTGTCCTCTTAATCTCAAGTAACTAGCTCATTCATTAAACATCTATTGAGAACCCACTATATCTGGCCTTCTGCTAGTAATAAGAAATACCAAGATGAAAAAATAGATCTTTCCCATCAATGTCCTTCCCATCTAGTTGTGGAGATGTCAAGTAAGCATGTTGAGCACATTTTCCTAAGTACTAAAGAGATGAGAAGGGAGCAAAGGAGGAACAACCAAGCATGTCTGGAGGAGGGAGAGAAGAGGTGTTGCTGGATGTGGGGGAACTTTCTAGACAGTCTTCCAGGCAGAGCACAGTACCTGAAAGGGCAGGGATGAATGAAGCCGCCAGCATGTAGCTTGAGACGGACAGACTGAATAAGATGTGACAGTAGGAGAAGGTGCTAATGAGGCTTTTCTCACTTCTCAGAAAACCCAGAGGTCATGAGGCACAGCCATCGCCCCCCATCTCTATCCACCTTTATTTCTTACCCTGGTATCTCAACTTCCCACACCCAATACAATTGTTGACTCTCCCTTCCCAGTTTCCTTTGGAGTCCATCTCCTCCTTCCATCCCACTGGGCTGGTTATGCAAGTCTCTTAACTGCTTCCAGCCTTGGCCCCAGCCCACCTCTCCTGCTCTCTTGCGTCTATCCTCTACCCCCAGCCAAAGGAGTGACTTACCTGATTATACAAAACAAACACTTCTGGAGATCCCATGGCTCCAAGAAAAAGTTCAAATTCCTTAGCACAGTACAGATGGTTCTTGATACCTCTGTCCACCTTCCCAGCCCCTGTGTTGCTAGGGACACAGACCGTGAAATACTGGTCCTGGTCGCACAGAGACTGTGCCAGGGAGGTGTTCACGGGCTGGCTGGGAGGGACACACAACATTTTTCAGGTTCCACTGGCCGGAAACCACCCCTTTGGCCCCACCGAACTGCAAAGGGGGCTGGGGCATACGAGGATGAGAAATCCAGTTTTGCTGAGCAGCAAGCAATCTGCCCCAGAGATCCTTTTTCAGCTTTGTCCTTTCACTTTTTATGCTATAAATTTTCCTTGCTATTTCATAATCATAATTGTTTTATGAAAATATTAAATTCTAATATCTGGATTTTTTTAATTTGAATTTTTAAAAATTTATTTCCATTGGGGTCACTTATTCTTGATGTTCATTTTAGCTTTAAGGAAAACCAGTAGCACAAGACACTAAATAATCATTGACAACACCTGCTTACTATGTAGCAGGTACCATAAGCATTTACATATATCAGTCATTTATTTAAAACACCTTTCTAAGGTAGGTCCTATTAACAGATGAGGAAACTGAGACACAGAGTGTTAAGTTACTTGTCCAAGATCACACAGCTAGTTCATTGGTGCTGAATCCAGACATTCTGAGCTGCAAATCTTAGGGTATACTACTTTTCAAATGTGTAGTGCATTTTGTATATCTGTTCCTGGTTAAAAATAAGCATTAAGTTGATTAATTTAAATTTTATTTATTTATTTAAATTTAATTTAAATACTGCATCCTTGTCTATGCTTGGTGAGACTCTGAGACATGTTTTCTCTTTGGTGTTCTAGAAAATACTCAGCTCATTTTTTAAGGACAATTTTAGCCTTCCTGTCCTTTACAGCAAATAAGAAAAATAGTAGTTAATTATTGTATAATCATTAGAATAAGCACAATCTGGACAGGAATCTGTTCAACACTGTGTCCTCATTTTCTGGCACACAGCTGACACTCAAGGAACATTTTTGACAGGTTGTGTCTCACCTTTTCCGTGTACAGGTGGGTGGCACCAGCCGGGTGAGGCTCTTAGTTCTCACAAGCCTGCCCTGGCCGACTGTGGGTTTGATCATTAGTGCTCATGGCTCTGCCTTTCATCAGCAGCACTGAACAGTGGCCCCAGGTCCTTGCCAGATAGTAGGCCTTTGAACAGTTTGCTGCTCACCTTTATTGAAGGACAAGTGTTTAAAGGACCTGTGGTCAATGCAGTCCTTCCTGCGACCCTTTCATGGATTGAAAGTTCTGAAGTCGTTTCCCTAGAAAAATACACTTAAAAAAACACACAGAACATGGTGTCTATAATCCTACTCTCTGAAGCACATATTGACCCCAGAGAGTCCAGCCCATGATGACAAATAGACTTCAATTTTGTCAATTCTAATAAATGGGTAGTGATGGCCAAGGGCACTTGTTTCAAAAATCTCAGCCCACTTGGGGCTTAGCAGAAAAGACTTGGATGACCTAGTTGCCTACACACTATGTGTGGGTGAGGAAAACGACGGGCCCGGTAATGAGGGATGTTTGTGGCATCCTTTTTTCTGGTAACAAAGGGACACTGTCAAAAAGCTGTGGATGTTGTCCCCAGGCTTTCTCATTTCTCTAGCAAACTGCTTCCATTGAGTTGGATTCAGGCATTAGGCCCTCATCTTGTATTAAGGTGGGAAAAAAACTCCCCAAAACTAAAGTTTCCCATGAGACCTGCTTAAAAGTTAAATTTGTTCTCAGAATGTCATAAAAAATACTGGCCACCACCCGTCAGATAAGAAGTCCTTGTCAAACTGAGGTGTCAGGAAAATCTTTGCTTCATTAGAGAATGCTATCTTTCATGACCATGAATATATATGAATGACTTATTTAATAGACCGTTCCTTTTTGCTTTAGCTTTTAGGAATATCAACCTGATGTCAGTCATCATCCAGGGGCCTAAATTCAGACGACAATAATGTTAATTTTTATTGGTATATCTACTGCTAGATCTATCCGTCTCTCTCCACGGATCTAACTATCCTTATAGGCCACTTCAAATCATTGGTGGAACAAAGCAGGATAATTAAAAACAAATAATGTGAAAAATAAACAGTGCTCCTCTTTTAGCTTCAGACCATTAGTTTTACAGCGTTAAGACCAAAGAATAATAAACACATGCGATTAACAGATTATTATATCCATCTAAGTAACTAGTATACAGTTAGGGTCTTCTTTTTGTCTCCTATTCCCTCCAGTATGACGAGAAACTTCTTTTTCCTAGAGACAGACTCTAGTGAGAAGCCCTGACAGTTTTTTCTTTTTTTGTAATGCACATGCCTGACTTTAATTGCCAAGTCATCTAAGATGGAGATCTCCAATTAACACATGGTCAGCCACAGAGATCGAGCCAGGCCACCCCACCCCACTGAGGCTCCTTTGTTTAGAGATACTGATTTCAATAACTGATCATTTGGGCCACTTGCCTTTTCTCTTCCCATGCTTTGTAAAATCCACCACTAAAGAGTGAGCCCATGAAACTCTAGGCCCCCACTCTCCACCCCAGTAAAAGCAGAACCTTTGGCTTGTGTATGCTTTCACTCTACCTGTGACTCATTGTGTGGCCCCAGGTGTGCTGTGTAATTTCCAAGTCTTGTAAGTAATGAACCTCTAGTTTCTCAAAGTTTCCTGATAATTGTTGCTAAAGAGCATCTTGCAATCATAAGAACCACAAGGGCCAGTCCAACTACAAGACTAGTTATGGATGGACTGAGATTGGCACGAAACAATGGATGTAGTTAGCAGGATTGCATGGTTGCTCTTGCAATTAACAGAGGAGAATGCCCTTTACCTGTAATTTGCTTACCAGCTGCCTAACTCGGGGTAACCCCATGTGGGAACTGAGCATGTTTGCTGGGGGTCTGAGGCACCTCTATGTGTTCTCACGTATTGCCCCTGTAATGTGTTGCCTGCAGTATCCAACCCAAAAAGTCATGATACAGTCATGAACAGTCTCCCCAGAGCAGCGTGATAAGGTCATATTGTCTGATGAGACATATTGACTAACATGAGAAAGGCCAAGGAGAGCTAAGAAGGGCAGATTGGATTGCAAGCACATTATTGCAATAAGAAACCAATGACACCACCAGAGGGAAAACACAACAGAGGCCATGGTTTCTGGGTCACCACTTCCCTGCTGTCACTCTTCATCCCTTGATCCAATAGAATATTATGGGTCTGATTACTGGTGTTGTGTGTTAGAAAAATTGATGGAAAAATATAAATGTCCTGGACATCTGGTGCCAGCACCTCCTAAGGATCCTGAGGAGGTCTAGCAGCTGCTCAGTAAATGCAAAACCCCAGGGATGCTTCCTGGGTGTTACTCAATGCCAGGCACACCAGCATGCTAAGACTCTGGTATTAAGCTCTAGAAGCCTAGGGGCTTTCTCACACCAGAGGAGGCAGAGCCCAAACCCAGAGGGGTCTCCTGGGACCCTGCAAAGAAAAGCAGCTACCTGTGAAGAGGCCTCATGGTGATGTCATCCCAAATTTTCCAGTAACAATACCCAAGATTAAGGTAACAACAAAAAAGTCAAGAAATAAAAACTGAAAATAAACTATTCTAACTGAAATTTAACCCTTTCTTAAAGATTGTATACAACAGGAAGGAGAAAGGGGAACTAATTGGCTCTTGTGGGTTTTCTTTTTTGATTGAAAAGGCTCCACATTCTTATTCACAGATGCCTTTAAAATGGGTCAACTGGTAGGTATCTCCAAAGACTCTGAAATCTATAACTTTCTTAAAGATCCATCCAGACAAACGCTCATTTCCTTCCATCACAGTGATCATGGCTAAGGCTCACAGTGAGTGGAAAACATGAAGATGAGGCTCATCTCTTGCTGTGCAAAATTGGCATAATCCAACGGGTTTGTCATTTCCGAGACCATAGGGACCCCCACGACCACATCATTGTTTCCAACCCCAAAGAGGCCCCATTTGACCTTGAGTCCAGAGAATTATTCTTTACAGGGCACACACCCTAATTACACGACAGCACTGCTACATTTTAATTGGGGCTGCCAAAACCATCTGAAAGGCACTAAAACTCCTAGGAGAAAACCTGCACTCTTTCTCTGCCCCTTGAAGAGGTTAAGTCTTACCATGTCTTTGAAATGTCAACACCCAGGAGGTCTCTAAAACAATGCCCACACTGGCCTAAGAGGAGGGACGAAGGAAGAGAAGGAAAGAAAGGAAAAGAGGTCTTTTAAAAATACAAGCTGCAAAAAAAGGCTCTTTTGCCCAGACTCTAGATCACAGCCTCCTTAAGATTACTTCCAGGGACAGATACGAATTGTAAAAGTCTTCTCTACAAATAGAGAAAGAGGTTAGCCACTTGAGCGGTAAGCTTAACTTATTCCATCTTCCAGAAAAACAGTTTGAATCCAACTGTTCTTTTGTAAACTAGTGAGTCTGGCATTATTGTACCCATCTCATGGCTAAACATTTAAAGAACCGTAATTATAAGGTCTCTGTATGCATCTGCCTGTGTGTTCATGTGTTATAGATGTATGGTATTTTTCTACCTCTGAATGTTATTGCCAAAATTAACTTGTAAAAGAGCTCATTTAATTGGCTTTAAGAAAACTAAGTACATCTATAAATTTAGTATTCATAAAAATTCTCGAAAATAAAATGAAAACAATCCAAATGAATTTCAGATTCATGTGATCTGGGAAAACATTTGGTATTAAAGCTAATTTAAGGTTGTTGGTTTGATTACAACAGACATGTCTTCAAAATTATTGATATTAAATATAAGGCAGATAAGTAACTATCTGGGTTTACTAGTTGAATTCATGTTATCGCTGTTGCAAAATGTGTCAGCAAAATTTAGAATAATGGTAGACTTTGTTTAACGTCTCAAAGTTTTTTGTGGGAAATTTAAACATAATTGTTAAGAACAAGTAAACTGAATAGATGTAAATAAGGTAAAAGGTTTTTGGATAAAAATTTTAAAGTAGTTTCCCCCAATTTTTTTGGTAATCTGAAACTTTAAAGTTTTGTTAAGTTAAATGATGAGTTAAGTTAAATTCACTACCTAAATCATCTCCAAATAAGATAGAATAATGAACATTAATTACTGTACATAGGTTTATCTATTTTTGGTGTTTTATTCTACTTTTAGAGAAACTAAAGATAAAATTTGGGTCTGTTAGCACATGTTTTATGCTTTATTGAAAGATTATGAGTTCTAGAAATATGTGCTTTTTTATAGTACAAAGTATTTCTCAGTTTGCCAATTCACAGAACGCTGATATAAAGACAGTTCACAATTCTGTATTTCTTAGTCAAGCTTCCTAAGAATTAAGAATTCTAATTAATATATGTGGTTAAAACTACTAAAAATCATAAGGGAAACCTCTCTGTATGTAAGCAAAGTAAGTTTCGTGCTTTTGGTAAAAGATGGTATGAGGAATGGAAATGCATTTTTCTTGAGGGAAAAGTAATATTGTTCTAAAGTGAGGCTGGGAAAAAGGGATAGGATAGGATAAAATCTGAATGCAAAAAAGAAAGCTGTTGAAGGTTTATGGAAAAGGGATCTTTGGGAAGGAATTTTATGTGTGGTCAGGACTGGCTAAGAGTGGAATAAATTTGATTAACTAAATTAGTTTTAATATTGAAAGTACATTGGTGCAAATTTAAAATTAGGTTTTTTTCCTTGGTAAAAGGATAAAGTATTCTTGAATTATTGGTCTGCTCTTGATAAGAGACTGTAAAGGGTTTTTTAAAAAAATTATCTGCCTCAAAAACAAGGATTCTGTGATGCTGTGTTCTATCAATCAAAATAATTTCCTGTGTTTGATCAGGTCTTTGATTCCTAAAATAACCCCATCGTCTTGATATTAAAAGACCTGAGTTTAGCTTAGAACTATGTAACCTTCTTTATTTGACTGTGAAGTCTTCGTCACTTTGGTTAGACAGAAAACTAAGTATTGTTTCATAGTGACCTATGATTCTATTTGACTAACATCCCCCAAATTCTAAATGAAGTCTTTTTGACCTGGGGTTCAGGAGGACTTTGGGATATTCCAGAGGGTTCCTGGAACATCTCAAAAGACTTGTTAAACCAACTGAGCTTATTTGGTATGTATGTTAAATTACTGGGAAGCATCATCAAACAGGTGATACCAAACTTTGTTAGATTACATTATCTGGATATAGGTTATTGAAATGTTCTAGGTCAAAAACTAATGATGTATGGTGATTAACATAACATAATAAAAAAAATAAAATGTTCTAGGAACTCTATGAAACTCCTAGCAACCTCATATGTCCTTGTATGTTACCCATTGTAGTTATCTTAAAATGAATAATCCAGTCAAAAAATGGGCAGAAGACATGAACAGACATTTCTCCAAAGAAGACATACAGATGGCCAACAGACACATGAAAGGATGCTCAACATCACTCATTATCAGGGAAATACAAGTCAAAACTACAGTGAGATATCACCTCACACCTGTCTGAATGGCTAAAATGAACAACATAAGAAACAGGTGTTGGTGAGGATGTGGAGAAAGGGGAAAACTGTTGCTCTGTTGGAAAACAAACATTACAGGGGTGCCTCAAAAAAGTTAAAAATGGAACTGCCCTATCATCCAGCAATTGCATTACCAGCTATTTACCCAAAGGATACCAAAATGCAGATTTGAAGGAGCACAAGACCCCAATGTTTATAGCAGCATTATCAACAATAACCAAATTATGGAAACAGTCCAAATGTCCAATGATTGATGAGTGGGTAAAGAAGTGTGTGTATGTATATCCATCCATAATAGAGTATTACTCAGTCACAAAAAAACCAAAATCTTGCCATTTGCAACGACATGGCTAGAGCTAGAGAGTATAATGCTAAGCAAAATAAGTCAGAGAAAGATAAATACCATATGATCTCACTTATGTGGAATTTATGAAACAAAACAAATGAACAAAGAGACAAAAAAAGGAGGCAAACCAAGAAACACTCTTGACTATATGGAAAAAACTCATGGGTACCAGAGGGGGCGGTGGGTGAACTAGGTGATGGGGATTAAGGAGTACACTTATGATGAGCACCAGCTCAGGAAGTGTTGAATCACTCTACTGTGCACCTGAAACTAAAAATGTTGTATGTCACAGAAATAACCAAATTTCCTTTTATCAATTGCATTGTAATGGACTCTGTTCTGACCTTTAACCGTGCCATTTTTAAGTCTTTTGTCATTTAGTTATTCTTTGACTCCGAGGCTTTACATTTGAGTTCCTGCAAAAATGTCTCATCTTTAAGGAGATTCATGAAAAAGAATACAGGTTTCTGATAATTTTAGGATCATAAAACTGAACTGGGAAAAAATTTCCCAAACGAATGGAAAAATTGAATCAAGCAGCATAAGAATCAATTGCATGGGACTGAATAAATGGAGGAGGTAGATTATAATATTTACGCCTTTTGTTTGAAATATTGCTGGTTTTGTAATCTTTTGTTTTCTAGATATAAGGAAAATAGGCTAACTCTCACAGCAATTTGGTAAACTGATCCCTCCAGAATTCAGAAAGTGAGTATTCTTATTTTTATGGCAACATATTTAAGTCCAATAAGAATCTGTTGTCCTTTAAACAGGATAGAATTGGAGAGATTGGTTCCATCACCAAGGCTTTGACAGGAAAGTCCCATTTGACAGAGACATACATAGAGAGGTATAACCACATGACTTCAGGAAACTAAGGTTGAATTGCTAGAAGCCAGTACAGACCCTTGGAAATACTGGCCTGACACCTTCCATACAGGGTTTCCAGCGGCCTTGCCCATTAAGTAAAGAAGGTTGCTTCCTGGCAGGTACGGGGACCTCAAAAAGAGATGCATTAACCCAAGTCTATAGGTATTGCAGGCAAGTCTGATACAAATTCAATCTGAGATTTCTTATGACAAGTTCCAGCAAAGCAGACTATAAATTCTATATGGTCACTTGCTATTAAACAATTAGGTCAAGTTTATTGAAACTAGACTAAATTTGCACACAAATTAGTTTTACTGTGGTTATCTTTGACAGAAATAGGGGTAACTGTAGAGAGAAAAAAATGCATTTCAGGAGAAACTAATACACGTGTGTGGATATTAGATTCCAGTGCTCTTAATTGTCTGAAGTTTTGTTTTCTACCTGTAAACTGGACTGGATGCTGAATTCTACTAGTTTCCTCCAGTATTTGGCTACAACTCTCCAAACATTTCCAATTTTCTTCCACTTCTGATTTGCAATCATTAAGAACTAAAACTGCCCTTTTCCTAAAGCCATGGAGACTAAAGGGGGAGAACCTGCTACAAACTTCAGAGAAATCACACCAACTCCTATACAGACGGTCTTCCTGCCTGTTGCTGTGTGGACCCCTCAGGAAGATCACCAGAGACTTTCAAACTGCAAACCAAGAGATTCTATCAGAATGCCGCCATCTGTCCTCCAGCTGAAGATGCTTTCAGCCTGATATCTGGAAATCTCCACTGGTGGCTTTCAGAACTCAGAAACTGGGTTATAATCTGCTCCATTACCCTTTGCTTTTTGTTCTGCAGAAATGCCTCTTAATATTATTAAATGCCTGATGCAAATACTTGTTCCACATAGGCCTAACTTTGGAAGTCTCCTGAAATGAAACTCAACCTTTCCCTGAACTGACCTATTCTGAGGACTGAGAGACTGGTTTAGATGACATAGGGAACGATCTAACAACTCAGGACAGATTCATATCTACCTATACCAGATGGCCCAAGATGTTAAAATATTTCACAGTATTACCCAAAGCTTTGACCAGATTCCTAGGGCCCCCAAGGTCACTGACTTCATTTCATTGTGGGACCCTTCAAGTTTGGGACAATAGCTATTGAGTGGATTTCAGACTATTGCTTGTGTAATGTAGGATTTGCTACTATAGTCCTATTTCAATATGTACTGAGTTACAACATGCCCTCCCTCTGACTTTGAGCTTATCAACTACCCAGGGCATTAGAGGGTAGATTGTTTTGTAAAGCCCTGACAGTTTTTTTTCCTTTTCTTTCTTTCCTTATGCAAGTGCCTGATTTAAAGCTTTAATTGCCAAGGCATCCACTTCAAAGATGATGATCTCCAATAAACACACAGTCAGCCACAAGACTGATAGAGCCAGGCTACTTCACCCCACTGATGCTCCTTTGTTTTAGAGATTTTGTTTGATTTTGATAACTGATCTTTTCTCATGCTTTAAATTCCTGCTTTTATGTTTTAAATTCACCAAAGAAGAGTGAGCCCATAAAACTGTAGGCCTCGGCCCCAATAAGCAGCAGAACCCCCAGCTTGTGCATGCTCTTCCTCTGTCTGCAACCTCCCTGTGTAGCCGCAGGTATGGTGTGTAATTGCCAGCTCTTGTAAGTAATCAACCTCTATTTTTTAATAGTTTCCTGATGGTTGTTGTGGAAGGGCATCTTGCAATCATCATAGGAACCACAAGGGCCGGTCCAACCCCCACATTTGTTATTGATAGGCTGAGACCAGCACTTTTAGGCTTTCCTGGAGTCTTCAATCTGTGCCCCAGCCCCCTCGACCGATATTTAAGTGTGCAATGACTCCCATTTCAAAGATACATGAGACAGAGGTGGAGGGAGGAGCAGGTTACTCAGAAACTTCTCTGTATGTTCTCTTGGAGAAGCTGCTGTGGAAGAATCTAAGAAGATGAGCACATGTGTGAGGAAATATAGCCAGAGTTCATACTTAAAAATGACCTGTGAGTGGACATGTGGCAGTATACATGAGGAAGGCCTCAAGTGTTACACCAGTCTTTTAAAAGTAATCTCTATGCCCAGTGTGGGGCTTGAACTCACAACCCTGAGATCAGGAGTTACATGCTCTAACAACTGAGCCAGCCAGGCGCCCCTACACCAATCTTTGCAATACTTTTCTTCTGAATTTCTTATGCCCACCAAGCTCTATTGCTCAAATTCATCTTAAATGCATTCATTCCAAAATGTTAATGTTTACTGAATTAGGGAAATTGCTTCTCCAGCTCTGGGTATAATGATAGATTAGATAGCCCTGAGCGTGAGGTTTCTACCTGCAGAATCATCATGGACAAGGCAGATAAATTTGGATTCAGTCCCGGTCAGTCACTTACTATTATTGTGATCTTTAGGAAGTTTTGCAAATTCTAAGTCTCTGTTTTCTCATACATAGAGATAAACATAGTATCCAACTCCCAGAATCACTGTGCGGATTCAATGCCCTATCTTATGTACCATGCACATGGAATGTACTAAATGCTCAGTATTTCCTCCCTTCATCTTCCCAGCCCCTCATCACTCCAACAATATTTACAGATGATGAAAAAGGGTGGAGAATTTTCAGTTTGAGCCACATCCAAAAAATCACATTTTGGTAGTTAAACTAAAAGTGACCATATAGTATAAGCAAATGAATGAGCCACGTGCTCTGAACAGAGAATTAAAAGAAGGCCTGTGTGTGCAGAAAACCTGAAAATATGTTACATATCATCCACCACATGCTTTCCTAGCTTCTTTTTCTCTCCCTCATAGGTAGTATGTTCAAGAGAGTGAACAAAGGTAAGAACTTAGGGGCAGGGGGCGCCTGGGTGGCTCAGTCATTAAGCGTCTGCCTTCGGCTCAGGTCATGATCCCAGGATCCTGGGATTGAGCCCCGCATCGGGCTCCCTGCTCGGCCGGGAGTCTGCTTCTCCCTCTCCCACTCCCCCTGCTTGTGTTCCCTCTCTCGCTGTGTCTCTCTCTGTCAAATAAATAAACAAAAAATCTTAAAAAAAAAAGAACTTAGGGGCAGGAATTGTGCCTGTTTTGTTTACTCATCTAAGTACATAACCCAGGACCCTCATATAAATTAATGATGTTTAATAAATACTTGACAAATATAATTGAATAGTGAGAAAGAAAACAGGAACATTCTGGGACTGAATACTCTGTTTTCCCTGGAGTTCAGAGACAAAAATAATTATTTCTAACAAGCAACAGAAGAAAGTCTTTAATTTTCCAGACACCCATAAGCTGCTTCTGCGACCCCAGTGTAACCAGAGGTTACAGATCAAGCCAAGAGTGGTCTCAGTTAGGAGGACTCTCATGCTCTCCTGACCCAGCTTCGACTTAAGTATAAGGTGCAATGTCTGATCATAAGCCAAAGCAGTTCATCCGCATTATAAACACAGGTGCTCAGGGGAACTGCTTTGTTAGGATTCAGTATTTGCTCTGCTGATTGATTGGTGAAACACTACAGTTTTGTGCGGGTCCACTAATACACAGGTCCGTTTATATGAGGATTTTTTTGAATAAATGTATTGGAATTTTTTTTCAGGTTTGTGACAATTTGAAAGAAACTTGCAGATGAACTGCTTAGCCTAGAAATATCAAAAAAGACTGAGAAAAAGGTGTGTCACGAATGCATAAAATATATGTAGATATTAGTCTATTTTATCATTTACTACCATAAAATATTCACAAATCTGTTATAAAAAGTTAGAATTTATCAAAACTTACACACATACAGAACATACATGGTATCATTTGCAGTTAAGAGAGATGTAAATGAACGTAAAAATGTAGTAGTAAATAACTGCATAAAATTAACTGTAGTCCATACTGCACTACTGTAATAATTTTGCAGCCCCTTCTGGTTGCCTTTGTGAGCACTAGTGTTGCGAGTATCTGCTTAAAATACCGTATGACGCTAATCATCTCCACATGAGCAGTTAGTCCCGCTAGCAAATTATCACAGTAAAAAGTGATCTCTCCTAGTTCTCACGTATTTTTCATCATGTTTAGTATAATACCAAAAACCTTGAGTACCACCACAGGACTCATACGAGATGCCGCTAGTGACCCTGGAAGTGCTCCCAGGAAGGGCAGAAAAGTCCTGACATTATACGAAAAACTCGACTTGCTTGATAAGTACCACAGATCGAGGTCTGCAGCTCTGGTTGCCCACCAGTTCAAGATCAATGAGTCCAGTGTAAGGACCATTTCTTTAAAGATTGATTTATTTTAGAGAGAGAGCCTGGGGCAGAGGGAGACAGAGAATCCTGAAGCAGACCACCCCTCCCCTCCTCCGCTAAGCATGAAGTCTCAACACCGGGCTCTATTCCAGGACCCTGAGATCATGACCTGAGCTGCAAACCAAGAGTCCGCCGCTTAACCGTGCGAGCCACCCAGGCGCCCCAGGACCATTTTAAGAAAAGGAAATTCAGAAGCTGTTGTAGCTATACCAGCAGGAGTGAAAACCTTGCACTTTTTGTGAAATACCTTTTGACCTGAAAATGCAGCTTTTTATGTGGGTGCAGGATTGCTCTAAGAAAGGCATACCTAAAGACTCTAATATGATTTGAGAAAAAGTGAAATTATTATATGGTAACTTAAAGCAACAGGAAAGTGAAGGATCTAAAGCTGGAGAATTTAATGCCAGCAATGGATGGTTTGATAATTTTAGAAAGAGGTTTAGCTTAAAAAAAAAAAATGTCAAGACAACAGGAGAAGCAGCTTCTGCCAACCAAGAGGCAGCAGATGAGTTCCCAGATGCCATGAAGAAAACCATTGACAAGAAAGGATATCTGCTTGAACAGGTTTTTGAGGCAGACAAAAGTACTCTATTCTAAAAAAAAATGCCACAAAAAACACATTTATTAATAAGGGAGAGAAGTAAGCACCAGTTTTAAGGCAGGAAAGGATAGGCAAGCTCTACTGCTTTGTGCAAATGCAGTTGGGTTTATGATCAGTACTGCCCTCATCTCTAAGCTGCTAACTTTCCAGGCTTGAAGGGAAAAGATAAACACAGCTGCCAGAGTTTTGGTTGTACAACAAGAAGGTTTAGACAATGAGAACCCTTTTTCTGAATTGGATCCATCAGTGCTATTTTCTGAAGTCAGGAAGTACCTTGCCAGTAAAAAACTGCCTTTTAAAGTATTTTTGATCTTAGACAATGCAGCTGCCCACTCAGAGCCCCATGAGTTCAAAACTGAAGGTGTCAAAGTGGTCTACTTGCCCCCAAACACAACATCTCTAATTTAGCCTCTAGATCAGTCTTAAGGACTTTTAGGGCTCATTTCACATAGTACTCTATGCAAAGGATGGTCAGTGTTCTAGAAGAGAATCCCCCAAACCATAGGGTATCACCTGTCAACCATTTTTCACAGTTCCCTCTGCTGTTTCCATCATCTCTGTCAGTATCCAGAGCAGCACTGTCTTTCTGGCTACTAGAACTTCCACTGCTTATCAGATGCTTGCCATCAAACAACAACAAAATTACTGGACTTTACCCTAAAACTGTGCAGTTTAACTGGTGGCATGCCAGTATGTCCACCAGTGTCCAGATTATACTTAAAGAGGGTGAGAAGATGGATTTTCCATGCTAGGTTTCTTTCTTTCTTTCTTTTTTTTTTTAAAGATATTTATTTATTTATTTATTTATTTGTCAGAGAGAGAGTGGAGAGAGAGCACAAGCAGGGGGAATAATAGGCAGAGGGAGAAGCAGGCAGAGGGAGAAGCAGACTCCCCGCTGAGCAGGGAGCCTGATGCGGGACTCGATCCCAGGACCCCGGGATCACAACCTGAGCCAAAGGCAGACGCTTAACCGACTGAGCCACCCAGGCTCCCCTCTTTTTTCTTTTTAAAGCAAACAATCATTGGGCACCTGGGTGGCTCAGTCGGTTAAGCGTCTGCCTTCAACCCAGGTCATGATCTCAGGGTCCTGGGATTGAGTCCTGCATTGGGCTCCCTGCTCAGCAGGGAGTCTGCTTCTCCCTGTCACTCTCCTGCAGTGTGCTCTCTCTCTCTCAAATAAATAATAAAATCTTAAAAAAATAAAGCAAACAATCATTAACTGGTCCAGCAGAGTATTTTCAGTTGACTCTTGTATTGACTCAGCTTTCTGGTATAGCACGTTATGCTTTCAGTAGGTTTATTTGTACAGTTGAGCCCTGAACAATGTAAGAATTAGGAGCACCAGCATTGTGCACAGTGGAAAATCTGCATTTAACTGTTGACTCACAAAGATAGCCAACCAGAAGACTTAACAATAACATACACAGTCTATTAACACATATTTTGTAGATCTGTTATATATTCTATTCTTACAATAAAGTAGAGAAAAGAAAATCATAAAGGAAAGAAAATATATTTACAGTACTGTCCTATATTTACTGATACCATATGTTTCATCATCTGTTTAAAAGATGAGTATCTGTCAGTACCTACTCAATATTGTCTTATATGATACAACACACTGTCAATCTCTATTACTAACACTAGACATCAACAATGCAAAGTTAATGTGAATAAGAAATTCATTTTATTTGTAGGAATAACGATGCATGTACTGATAATGAAGAAGCTCAATATGGTAGCTTAACGGCGAGAATCTGATAAGCAGTGGAAATTCTGGTAGCCAGAAATACAGTGCTGCTCTGGATGCTAACAGAGATGATGGAAATGACAAGGAACTGTGAAGAATGGTTGACCGGTGATACCCTATAGTTTTTCTTGTCTTAAGTTGGGGTCCCAGGAGACAGACTCTGAGATGGGGATTTGAGAGCAGGAGGGTCAGTGGAGGGTGGCACTGGGGAAAACCACTACTGAGGTAGCAAGGCAAGAAGGATTGGGTGAAGAAGGAAAATGCTGAACTTTGGAGCTGGGATGGCCCTTTGGAATTTTCCCAAATTAAGGAAAGGGGGCTGGGTCTTTGTATCCCCCTCACTGACTAGTCATTGGATGTGGGCTGCTCTGGAAAGGAAGCACAGTCTTGAGTGAGGCAGGTCCTTTCAACCAAAGCTGATTCCCCAGAAGGGATGTGGTTGAGAGGCATCCGTGCCAACAGCCAACACTCCCAGCAGGGAGTGGAATAAAGACCTTGGTTCTAAAGGGGTATTTGGATGGCTCATTACAGCATCCAGTAAAACCAGCAAGTTTGTTTATTTTTATTTAAAACTGGCAAGTTTATGGGGCGCCTGGGTGGCTCAGTTGGTTAAGCGACTGCCTTTGGCTCAGGTCATGATCCTGGAGTTCCGGGATCGAGTCCCACATCAGGCTCCCTGCTCAGCGGGGAGTCTGCTTCTCCCTCTGACCCTCTTCCCTCTCATGCTCTCTGTCTCTCATTGTCTCTCTCACAAATAAATAAAATCTTAAAAAAAAAAATAAATAAAACTGGCAAGTTTAACAATATATTTAAGAGAGAGTAATTGACATAATTTGCATATAAAGGACACTTATTAAATATTTGTCGAATGAAGAGTGGTTATTATGAGGGAAAAATGATAAGCAATGGATTTAAACTTCATCAGAAGGGAGTTAAATTAGGCTACAGGAAAATACAGAATTATAATAGACCACGTAGAAACCAGAAGAACTTCCAGCTCAGATATCTATATTGTGACTTTGTCACTTGATTAAATCATTAAAATGATTCAGATTCTGAATTTTTAAGCCTTGGGGGAAAGTAGAAGGAAGAGTTCCAAAAGGGATTCTGATTTAGGGAATCAAGGTTCAACTGAGCACCCCCACCGCCCCGCCATACTGTAAAATAGCAATTACTCCACTACATGAGTTTGATAGGAAATTTCACATCTTTGAAAAACAGTCTTTTGTGAAGCAGCAGAGTGAAGCGAAAAGCATCATTGATTGAAACTTTCCAAAATTAATGACTCTTTCTGCTTGGAGCCCTTTTCACCTAACATAATCATCACCTAAGTTCCATTTTGAAGGTCATTTCTGAGCACAATCTAATGATCTAGCACCTTCCTCTGAGTGTTAGGACCCCCTCACTTGTAAGCCAGCAATTTAATCACAAAGATATTTCCCCAACATTACACATTCTTGCATTAGATGATGCCCCTTACTTTACCCAACATCCACATTAAAAAAAGAAAAAAAAGGTATAAAAATAAGATGCTTGCACTGAAGGAGTTTTATCCAGGGACTTACATGGTAATTTCAAAGACGCTTCACCTTCTTTTCTCAGTGGTCTTCAAACTAAAGTAGATTGTAACAGTCCATAAGCATTTATGCTGCTCAAGATTTATCCAGTGAAAGACTTAAAATAATTTATTAAATATCTTTAAGCTATCATGACACTAACAAAAATGCACAAATTCAATGTGTTAACTAAAAATTTTCAATATGACTCACCAATCTGTTCCTATGAAGATTAAATCATTTTTATGTAGATTCCAAAACCTCCTGGCATCTCCATGTATTTTAAAAGAATCCCAATATTTCAAATAAACTATTTTTTAAAAACTTAAACCTATTAAATATATTTAGAACTGATTTTTATGCAAAAGAGCAAGTCGTTTCTTCAAATAAGAAATGCTTTTAATTTTATTATGTAAAATGGGTATTTTCCAGACATGCCTGTTTAACTCTTCAGTTCAAAGTATTTGGGGAAGAATATTCTGTCTCCAAGTACAAACATAACTTTTTGGCCACCTCATCAATTAGTTTATTTTAGCTTAAAGGATAGTCAGGTCTCTTCCTGGAGTTATTACACTATGTAAGTGTAATTAAATAAGATGCTTCTATCTTGCAGGACTGGCCAGTTAGCCAGAATCCCTGGTAATGTCTGCGCAGGGGGATCTAGGGCAGGAGACACACAGGAACACACCTGCATACCCACCACACACGCATGTGCCTCTCCCCCAAAGCCTGGCTTTCCGCCAACAGTAAATGACATACCATTTGTTTTAAGATTAGCTCTTCTCATGGTCTCCTGTTAAAATATTCCTAAACAGGGTATCATTAAAGTGATGGGGGAAGGCAGAGGCACAGTAATAGGTCTGTTTCCTGCGTTAGAGGGAAGAAGTGCTAAATTTTGCCAAGACACAGATCTGATGCATGAATCAGCCCTGGAAGAAATTTAGAATAATCCAAAATAATGCAAAAATAAAATAATAATGGAAAATTTAACTAACAAGGCATACAATACAATTTTTTTTAAAGCTAAGCATAAAAGATAATCGTTGATACAGCAATGTGACTTCATTTAATGATTTTGTCTATTTTTTCCTTTTATGATAGTGTCAGTAATCGGCACTCTATTTTCAAGTGTGAGAATGATGAAGTCTTAAAATAGGTCCATTCCTTTTTTTTTTTTTCAGCATTAATGAAGTCATTGTGTGGCTAAACCTTGCCCTGAGTCCAGCTTCAGCTGAAAGGAAGCAAAGAAGCTGGATTCCTAGTCTGAAAGGTTTGAATGGCAATATAAATCAGGGCCCAAACAACAGCACTGGTCTCGAGTTGCAGTGACTGTCATGATGAGCCCCTTATCTGCAGGACTGAGGACAATTGATACAACCCTTACTGTTTACTTAATGGAAAAACCTCTCTCGTGTGTTCAGATTTGTCCCACGGCTTAGCCACAAGAATACTATGTCTTTTGAAAATATAAGTTCATTCATTCTACAGACTTGAGTATGGGTGAAGTGCCCCATCCTGTGCTGGGGCAGGGGACCCTGGCATGAAGTCCACCCTCAACGGCTGTGCCTGCAGCCAGTTTTTATCGCCTGTGCTCTCCCCAAGTGAGAACGCCCAACCCTTGAAACTACCGTAAATTTACTGTGTGTGAGAGATTCAAGCCTGGCTTTCACAAAGGCTCTCGAATAGAGCTGCTGCTTCTATGGTTGTTCTTCAAATGTTCTTAATTTTGTTTTTCTCAACTTTTAAAGCTTTAATTTTTTTAAAATATGGACCTCGGGTAAGCAAGTTTAAGATGATCATAGACTTGAATTTATGACATTATCAATCCACAAAATGCCCTTTTATATAATTCTCTGCAGTTCAACTTTTTTCTCTATTATCGGTGGTCACTAATCCTACACCCCGCTCCCACTTAGACCGTTTTTACAGTATATTTAAAGTATGTTCTTTTATTCTACTTTTACACACACACACACACACACACACACACACACACACGCTTTGAACGATTTTGGCATGGAGCATGTTTAATTTCCATAAATGATACTGTGGTATAAATATCTTTCTTTTTCTATTCAACATGGTTTTTAGAGATCTCCTCATGTTACTGCATATACATCTAAGTTACTGGCTTTATACTCCACAACATGCCATCCTATTCGTACATTGGTAAATTTACCAATGATAGTAGCTGTCTTGAGTATCAATACACTTTTTCCTTGAGTACCTGACTTATCAAAGAAATATCCAATAGCACAATTGTTTGTGTGTGCATGATTGTTAGATGTGTACATATTTAATTTCAATAAATTCAGTGAAATTATTTTCCTAAATAACTTCATTAGGGTCTCCATTTTTCTACATCTTCACCAGCATTTGGTATTGCATGACGTTTTAGTTTTTGTCAGTGTTATGATTATGGATCAGCATTTTATTGAGGGCTTAATTAGTATTTTCTTGATTTCTATACAGTTTGACCATCTCTTAATAATTATTACCTGTTTAGGGTTTTCTTACCATGAATTGCCTATTCAGAGATGTTGCCTATTTTTCATTTTGTTTTTTCTCACTTTGTAGGAGCATGGCTGCCATAACTGATCCTACCAAGAATATTATCCAATTTACCCTTTTTAAAATGTGTTACGTAGAAATTTTTTTCTTTAAGCCTTTAATACTAGGAAAGCTATAAAACTCTCCTAGTGAACTTTTTGCCGTGGCTTTCAGCCACTTAACATGTAATCACAGCTACCTTTACCCTTTCAGTGAGTGTACTTGCTGATTCTCGTATTTTCTTTGAACCCAGTTTACTTCAATGTTATTACCTTTTTTATATTTCTTGTCCTAACCTAACTCAAAAAGATGTCTTGAAGGAGTCAAGCAGAAGTGAATCAATACATTTATTTTTGCAAAATGTACTGGTTTAATTGTTCTTGTACTATGACAGAGTATGTTCCCACTCACTTGGAACGATAAGAGGCTATTAGAATTATAAGGCTCTGGAGGGCATCTCGTTCGAACACACATTTTAGGTAGGAGAGGGAGGATGGTAGAGGTCATCTGAACTCATTAAGGCTGTACAGGTAGGGACAAAACTGGAAAGGCCTAGCACCGCAGGTGGTTTTTCATTTATTTATCAAATTATTTTAAAAAATTATTTTGCATTTTCTGCTTAACAGAAAAGGTACACATATGGGGACATGTGTTCATGTGTATGTAGAGCTTTGTGCAAGTGTGTATTTTGTAAAACTCGTGAGTTTCTTTTATTCGTCTTGGGCATTTATCTCTATGTGATTGAGCTGAGGTTTCTGATCTTGGACCTCTCCCATCTTCCAAAAGCTTTTTATAAATTTTAAATCTAATCTAGAAGTGCAAAATTACAAGTCATGTTTTGGAAGTTGTATTTATTTATTTATTTGGGAAGTCGAATTTAAATTCCTCTCTTTGGTAATCTCTGAGAGTGTCCATATATAAAAATATCATCCTACTTGCTAATTATTTGGGTGTTGGCTCTGTTCTTAAATCATCCCTGAATTACTCCTTTTCTAGATTAAGTATCCACATCAGAAAGATTCTTGCTCAATTTTAGGACTGGAAGGGAAAGTTGTGGTGGGGTCTGGAGTTTCCGATGATGGAGCCCTGACTTCATGTCCCTGTGGAACCCCAGCTTCCCTGATAAGGCCTGAGCAGACAGGGAACACCACAGCTGGGCAAGCATCCACTATTTCTGACTTGGATCAAATGAATATCTCCCCTTGGCCATGTCAATACTAAGGTTTTTCACTAAGTGATTCGCTTCTGTGTTCACCAAGACAAGAAAAAGAGTACGTCCGATTCTCCCCTGGCTCTGAATGCTTGGTGCAGAAGCCACACGGCCATCATGTTCATGTGTCCTTGGCCAAAGCAACTCATGTGGCCACAGATAACTCAGGGCAGCTAGGGGATTACAACTCTTTATGTACTGGAAAGGGGAGAATAGAAGTATTTGGTGAAGAGTACACCACTATCACCCTCTGAAAGCCACCCCTTTGATGGTAGGATGATGATAATGACCCTCTCTGTGCTCTTAGGGTATTGCTGTGTCTAATCATGGAGCACCCAGGGCAGATCTGGAGATGGGAGAGGGTGATGGGTCTGACTGGGGGTTGTAGCGTCCGAGACCCGGATGGCTGACCCATGAGACTATAATCCAGGAATAAAACAGAAACCAAGAGTGGGGCAGGCGGTGCTACTGAGTCATCAAAGTGAAAGGACCAGGCAGAGAGAGTGAGACACAAACACTGGCAAATTGGATAAGATCACCACCTAACCTACCTGCTTTCCTGTGTTCCTCAATTACTTCTTGTGCACTAAGAAGCAAGTACAATTCCAGGTTTTAGAGATTTAGCACTGACTAAGACAATCAGAGGGAAAATGACAGAAACGACATCTGAGGCCTGGAGTGTGTACAGGGAGACAGCTCCGACCCCGTCCAAAGTCAGGTGTGTGCACTCTACACATCACTGAGTATTTCATACACACATCTCGTATGATACATGCAGGAACTCAGGTGAGTATTGCTGTTATAACCATTTTACCAACATGGTAATAGTTCTGCAGGGTGGTAAAGTGACTGGCCCATGGTCACGTAACTGGTTCAAGTTTGGGTTCTCTGACTCCAGAGGCCCTTTTCACTTTACTTTTGGACTATGACACTGTCATTCTCACCAGAACACAAGTATCAAATTAAAAGCTTCCTGAATTTAGATCTTTACTTTCTACAGTTGGCATTTGGCACCCAAGTCCGATTTATAGCTGGCAATTACAAATTAAAAGAACTATATATAGAATGTTAATCTAACATACCCTTATTCATTCATGCATGCATGCATGCATTCATTAGCATATATATATATATAGGATAGTCCTTGGATTCTTTACATGACCACTAAAACTCTTCAAACTGACATTTTCAGTTACCAAGGAAATCAGGAGTATTTTTAGAAAATTGTTACTTTGATTTGAAACAATCTCTTGCTCTGATTCAAGCAGTCCCATCTCTAAAATAGCCAAATACAGACAGCCACAAGAGGAGTAACTCCGAATCTGCTTCCTCGTTGTGGGAAGTGAGTCTCAGTGTCAAAACAGAGCGTGCTCTTCCCAGACTTTCTGCAGTGACAGGGTTAGGTTGAAACTCACTGTCAGGCCCATGTGGCCGCAATAGTGCTTCTGTTCTATGAAAGGCAGAGATGGTTCTCCAACTGACTCCTCTTGACCTCCGCCATCCCCACACACAAAGACACACACACACCAGTTGGCTTAAGATGAATTTAGCCTAACAAGTGCTAGGCTAAGGCTTCTAAACTGTTGAAAACCATTCTAGGGGTGAGTTGGTGTCTTTTTGTCTAAAAGGGTCACACACTATGCCCCTAGCTCTCTCACTTTGAGGTGTCCAGAGTCTCACAAGCCATTCTGAACAGGAAGTAAAGAAGATTAAATGTGCTGCATCAAGAAAATAATGACGCCAAATCTACCTTCCCGAGTTTGCAATAGCTTTTTGTGCTTTTCAGGGTAGAATACTTAACTCTCATAATCTACTGGGTAATAAATACTTAGGGATTGAGTATTACCAGAAGGTTAAAAAAATACCAAGAGAATAGTTCAGAGAATAAGAATTTCTGAGTCTGTACACCATCTAGAGGAAGGAGCTCTGATTATAAACAGTTCTTTCTGGTTCTTCAGATTGGTAAAAGCACCGGGAGATCATACCACACTCTACTAGCTCAACTGTTATCCATTTACTAGTGCCTGTTGCCCTATTTCTGATTCTGTGGTTACATAGTGACTTTCTGGGCTGTGATACAGACCACTCAGTGAAACGATCTCTCAGAAAAGGGATGCAAACATCTTTTCCTTGGGCTCAGTCCTGGGATATCTCACAAAATACATGTATCAGTTGGCATTTGGTCTCGGGAGTCTGAGAGTTTTGTTACTTCCCAAGGCATCATTATTAATCATGGGAATGGTCATTAAGATACGAATTGTAGGGATGGCGGCTCAGCCCCAGGGAGACTCAGCCTGAAAAAACTAGCTGCCCCAGCAGCGCGGAAGAAGAGCGTGTCTCAGGGGTACAGACTTGTTCCCTGGGTCCATCCTGACTCTACCGCAACCACACTGCTGCTCTTGGGTTTAATGCCAAGGGCACACTATACCGGTGAATCTGGCTAGATAACGCAAGTCAGCATGCTTTCTTTGGGAGAGGCATGGAGATTTTGGAGGTTTTACTGTATGACTTCTCTGAGTCTCAGTTCCCCATTTAAAAATAAGAATAACAATATACTGTATTAAGGTTAAATTAAATGGCATATTTAACTTTATAGTCCAGAATCTGGAGCAAATAAATAAGTATTCAAAAAACTTAGTTCCCTCATACTCCCTCCCTTCTCCATGGTGTCATCAGCAGGACCCCAAGACCTGACCTTTACACCCACCTGCCTGTACTCACCAACCTTTGTCCCACATTTTTCCTTAAGCTCTTTTTTCCAGTTTATCTCTTAACTCACGCAAAAGACCTGACTGGCCTACCATCCCGTGATGGAAACCAAAACGACCCCTCAAGCAAGAAGGATGGTCCAGACAGAGTTTGGCAGCCCAGACCACTCATATCAGTTAGAGCTCATGCCTGAGCAGAGAGACTATGGAGTGACTGACATTTATCCTGATCTCATTATAATAGTAAAACCCGCCCCCATTCAAAGGGGAGCATAAGCCTCATTTACATAACGTACAGCTTATGTATAGGCATGTTTCCTTAAGGTGCATGCGTGACCTTACGCCTGCCTCTACAAATGATAAGGATCCCCTTCTTAAATATTCATTCTAACCCTAAATAAAAGGAACCCACCTACCCTTGCTCAGGGAGTCACAGTTTTGGAAGTTACTCCCTGTGATCTCCTTCTTTGCTGCAAATAAAGTTTCCTTTGAGTGACAACTCATCTGATGTAGTTTCTATCTGTGACTCACCAAGGAATGAACCCACATTAGTTCAGTTACAATAGGAGGAGGTTCTTGTTAATACAGATTCACTTGTTATATAAAATATTAATTGGTTTGAGATCAACTTAGAATATCATTGTTGTGAAAACACAGACCTAGCAAAATATAAAACACACCTCAGTTTATGGTGCCAAAAATAACTTACTTTCCAGGTCAGCAGCATTGGGCAAAGCTTGAGTAATAAATGACCTTGGATCTCATTTATTTCACTTAGAGCTGAACTTTAAAATGATTCTTTGTGGTGCCTTCCCAGTGGTTTTGCTTAGGTAGCATGTGATGGCCATGCCTTCCCTAAATGGCTCTTGATAAGCCAATCTGTTTCAGTCTGATCTAGTTCAATAAAAAGGAAAAAAATAATTTCCATCTGGAGAAGAATAAAGGGTGTCTCTTTCCTTGAAACAGCTGCACAGTAGAACCAAATAGAAAAATTTAGAAATAAACTCAAAGCAGCTGAGAAGATTCTAAACATTTAGCTCTTCCTTTCCCTTATGAGATGCTATCCATGCAGACTGTCTCAGGCCTATGGATTTTTAACCATTGTAGGAGCCAAGGGCAGGCCACCTCAAGATGGGCCACTTTGGCATGAGGATTATTTTGCTTGAAAAGCAATCAAACCCCACCAGGTTCAGGAAAAGCTCTCTACCTCCCCCCAACTACCTGCTTGTATCAGGAAGAGAGCTATCGATAGAGATTCCTCTTTACCTAAGAAACTTGTCTATATAATAGGGCAACCTTTGTTTTCCACACATCTCCTTGCTAATGGTTATTCTCCCCCTCGTATCCGCAGACTCCTACCACTCTCCTTAGTTCGTATAGTGTGATGCAGCCTGTCTTTGGAATTTCCATGTCTGTGTGGATTCCCCTTACCTACAGTATTAAGTTTGATTTTCTCCTGTTAATGTGTCTCATATCAATTTAATTCCAGCTTGAAGGGCAGAGGGAATTCTTCCTCTGTGACACCACCAAAGTTCACCCAAAGCAAGTAAATACACAGGGAAACATCTCTTTGTGTTGACATACGTATCTATTCCTTTTGTGTTTCTATGCAGTTTTTTAAGGAAATATAAAAAAGCCCATGGCAGATCATAAATTTAACATAGTGAACACATTACCTTGCTCTGTTCTATGGGATGTTGGTCTCCTAACTTGAATTCAACCTACTATTTTCAACTGGCAGCAAATAAGTTACTACCAGATCTTGCACAGTTTTTAAAAATGCATGGACAGAGCACACCACACCACGTGCTGAAATGATGCATCATATCAAACTAAATAGGAACTGTAGTGAAACTGTTGGTGCCTCTAATACATGAAAAGTGAAATTTGTTACTGTCGCGCCCCTCTACCCTTCTTGCTCCTAGTATCATCCCACCAATCAGTTTCAGGGAATGAGGGATTGGGTGTAATTTTGTTTTCCAGATTATTGAAGTTTACCATTTAAGCACTGAACCCTTTTACTTTAAGCATTTGCGATGGAGAGTTTTCTTGAATGCACCATGTGTTTTTATGCCTCATGAAATAAATATGCTAAATGCCATCTAATGTCCTCTTAAGGACTCTGTTATTAGTGAATAGAGAATGTAAGAAACTCAGACATGATTCCATTCCCCAGGCTCATGCCACATTGTATACTTGAACTTCAAGATGCTGAGCGACTTGCTAACAGACACATACTAGGTGCATACTACAGGGTCTCACCTTAAAATCTAGGTTTCCTAATTCCCGACTTTATTGCTCTTTCTTGTGCGCAATAACTCCCAATTATATTGTATTTTTTGGCTTGTCACTTCCCTTGCTGTGCATTTCTTCCCTTAGATTCACACATGCCTCTATCACCTATTTAGGGTTTTTCATGGCCCTATTGAAATGTATAACTGTCTCTCTGCCCTGACATTGCTCTCACTTTTTCTGATTTATTTATTTTCTCTGCAGCATCTATCACCTTACATATATGGGATCTACTTTATTTTCTTTACTGTCTTTCTCCTCGCACTAGAATGTAAACTCTGCAAAGAAAAGTTTCTTGTCTGCTTTGTTCATGACCGTGTCCCCAGTGGTAGAACAGTGCCTGGCAACTAATAGGGGGTCAGTGAATATTTATTAAAGAAATCACTGGTCTGAATGACTAAAACTTGACGAAGTTTGATTTCTGAAAAAGCCAGGTGCTATCATGTTAATAACATGGGTGTTTCTGGCTTGTTTCCATGTTGGTAGAGAAGGTTAAAAGATTATTTGTTACAGGAAGTCCTCTGGTTAAAAACAAACAAAACTAACGTTGAGTTTTAGCTGGTTAATCTGTAGCATAAAGTTGATTTCTTTTTAGATGATATAATAAAATATATGTCGCACTTACAAATATATTTGTACCCAACTTCTGAAAGCATTGATGACTGTGGCATCAATGAAACTAAAGTTTGAACTAAAATGATGACCTACTGGGGTGCCTGGGGGCGCTCAGTCGGTTAAGCATCTGCCTTCAGCTCAGGTCATGATCTCAGGGTCCTGGGATCGAGTCCCGTGTCAGGCTCCCTGCTCAGCGGGAGTCTGCCTCTCCCTCTCCCTCTGACCCTCCTCCTCCTCCTGCTCATGCTCCTGCTCCCTGTCTCTCTCTCAAATAAATAAATAAAATCTTTAAGAGAAAATAAAATGATGACCTGCTTATGAAAATCCTAAGTGTGCCCAGTAGGTGCATGGTCAGTCTGCCCCAAAGTGGCCTTGCTTGTTCTCCAGGGAGCTCAGGTTAAATCTAGTTGATGGGAAGTCAACAACAGTGTCTAAGAATGATTTGTAAAAACTCTAGAGGTAGCTGGGTAGTTCAAAGAGTTCTTTTCAGTAAGGTACATCAAAGAGCTTCACGACGGTAAGTTTCAAAGGCAGATGAGTCTTTGAGGAATCTGTCTAAAAATAATGAAAAATATAATGAATGTTAAAAGTTCTTTGCAGCGTATAGTAAGAGGTAATTGGAAGGAACCAAAGGTTTAACAGTAAGGAAATAAGTAACTGCTGATTGGAAAATGTTGTTTCAATGAAAAAGTTAACTCGGAGACCACAGAGCAACTTAGAAAAGCTTAAGAGATACTATTCAATTCTTTCCATATTGGAAACCACATGTGGTGACTGAGGCCATGTGAAAAGATGTGGGTGGACAAACTTGAATGTGACATTATAAGTAATAAGCAAAATAATTTCTTTTCTCTCTTTTCCCAGGTTTGAAATGTCATATAATAACTAATAAAATAATGTAAAGATAACTATAGTGACCATGGAGCAAAAGTGATAGCAGTTTACCTAAGGTAACTAAGGAAAAGTCAGTTCATATGGGAGGCAGTTAATGTTATTTTCAGACTAACATTTGGAAGGGATTTCCCAAACTATGTCTTCAAGATTTTCCAGATAATAATAGCTACATCACCCCCTCACAAAAAGGAATGTGAAGTTAAGTAAGATTTTACTCCTATTGGAGCTTTATGATACAATAATTCAAGGCTCTAAAGATTTCTGTAGTAAAATAAACAGTTCAATTACACTTTATTTTTTCCCCAAATTATTTGACCAACTGCCATTTTTTCCTAGTCTACCTATGGATATACTGAGAAAGACCATTGTTCTGCAGAGTACCATTAGGGAGCAGCAGCATGTTAAGCTTACAGCTACCTTGGTTTTTCTCCAATGAAGCTTTGAAAAATAGAGGAAATCAAGAAAATTAAAAAAAAAAAAAAAGAGGTTTAATAACTGGGTCCGAGTTGCTTTATCTCTGAAAGCGGTATGAGGAAGACTAACCTTGCGTCTAATTGCTGGAATTTGGAGACAAAGAGGAAACTTCTCTCTAAAAATAGAAGCTGCCTGGCGCCCGACCGGCTCAGTCCATAGAGCATGCAACTCTTGATCTCGGGGTTGTAGGTTTGAGCCACACACTGGGTGTAGAGATCATTTTAAAAAAATAAAGCCTTGGGGCACCTGGGTGGCTCAGTTGGTTAAGCGGCTGCCTTCGGCTCAGGTCATGATCCCAGGGTTCTGGGATCGAGCCCCGCATCGGCTCCCTGCTCAGCGGGGAGCCTCCTTCTCCCTGTCCCTCTGCCTGCCTCTCTGCCTGCTTGTGCTCTCTCTCTCTCTCTGTCAAATAAATAAATAAAATCTTTAAAAAAAAATAAAAAAATAAAATCTTAAAAAAAAATAGAAGCAGCTAAATAAAAGTCTGTCCATAAAGACCTTTTATAGCAGGACTGATTCCATTCCACGGGCAGATGAGCCCAAGTCTTAGGGATTATAGAATGGAATTAGGAGCTACTAGGAAATTTCCAGAACCCAGGTATTCCCATCATACATTATACTGCTCACAATTAGAGTGTTATTAATTTTCTTAGGGATTGCTCCCAAGAGCTTGTGAGCCCCTTCTTCCCTCCCTCCTTTTGCCTCTCCCTCCCTCCCCTCTCTCTGCCTCTCTCAGTAAGCTTCTTGATTACAACAACCATTATGGTCACCTTTGTATCCACAGTGGCTGGGACTTAGTTGGTGCTGAATTAATGCGCACTGAATTAACAGAAAGAGTGAATGAATGAGTGAATGTTCTTGTGCTCTACAGAATGTTGGACCCAATGAACTCAAATTGTTTCCAAGTGTAGCTCTTCAATAAAATAGTTCTAAATCAACCTTCTATATTTCAATTAGATTAGAAAGTGCTAGAAGAATAGTTTTCAACCTTTCCCTAATTTCTGCTCTGCTTATTAGTTTAAAATTCATATTTATTTTTAATTTTATAATATAGGATATTGTAAAACATTCACACATTTCAGAAAAAGCTAACTCCTCTCCCAATTATCAACAGCTAGGCTGGAAACCTTATAGTTGGTTGAGCACACAAGATCACTGTTTTTTGAGGTCTATTTTAGGAAATATGGATTACTTAAAATTGTTTTCAGTAATTGCAGTGGATCCCATAAAACGGTTATACCATAAGAAATTTAATTTCCCCTACTGGTAGACATTTAGAATGTTACCAAGATTTACTAAGAAATACAGCAACGAACATTCTTGCATCCTAGTTAGATATTAAGAAACAAAATTGTTTAATCATAAATTTTAAAACTGAAATACTGGCAAATTGTCAACCAAAAAAATGATCACCAAATTTACATTCCAACCAGCAATGTAGAGCATATGTATTTTCTATATTTGTGCCACAATATTTTTTCTTTTGTACCAAAATATTTTTATTATCAAATTTGTTTCTAATAATTTCAGTGAAAAAATGGTATCTTATTTTGTCTTTTCCAGATTAGTACTGACGTTTAGCAACTTCCATGTAGTATTTGTCACTGTATTAATTTTAGTCAATCTAAAAAAAAACAAAACAGGGATGCCTGGGTGGCTCAGTTGGTTAAGCAACTGCCTTTGGCTCAGGTCATGATCTCAGGGTCCTGGGATCCAGCCCACATCGAGCTAAGCGGGGAGCGTGCTCCTCCCTCTCCTCTCTGCTTTCTCTTTCTCTCTCTCTCTCAAATAAATAAAAAAAAAAATCTTTAAAAAAAATAAAAAGACAACCCAAAAGATGTCATTGCTATGAATTATCTAGCATTGTTACAAATTATTGTAAGTAAAACTGTACCTTTGAATTATTCATAGACATACAATGGTCTATTCATGTGGCTCCTGAAAAGATCTGTAGCATTACATGTTTATAATCTTCAGTAGGGGGCTGCAATGCTCACCACCTTTATAACCAAGGTGGTCATTTTCTGGACAAACAGTCCTTACTTCAAGAAAACATCACTTTTTGTGCTTTGTAAGTGACTCTTCCTTCACTAATACTACCTTCTTGAGGACAGATACATTTATAATTCTGTAGACTTTGTGGCTAGCACAGTGTTAGGTACATTGATTGTAATGGATTTAACAAGCTGGTCTTATTTCCCCCACACGAAACTAATTCTGCCATCATTTGGGGAAAAAAAAAAAAAAAGAAATGACAGAGTCTTCTTATGCTGTCAAGTAGCATACTCATGATTACAGGCAGAAAAGACTGTAAAAAGTTATCAATTGAATTATCTGAGAATTATGGCATGTAAAAATCTCTCTTTTTTATAAGCAAAACTAAATGGTATAGACAGTGCTTGGGTAAAAGAATTGCTGGAGAGATTAGTTAAGGTACTTTAAATACACACCACACCCACATCCACAAACACACACAGCCTGAATAGTAATCAGATGACATATTGTTGAATATTTTTTGAACTAATCTTTTTGGAAAATGGATTATTAAGGTAAGAAAAGTGTTACAGAAAGAAACTTAGCTCTTCTTGATTATTCTCAAGCCATATTCGTCATGAACAATTCTATTGTTTTTAAAGAAATGGGTTTGCTTTTAACTAAAAGATCATTAACAAGGAGAATGCAAATTCCCATTGTATGGCAACTTAATGTTTAGACTCTGAAGTAGTTCATTTTCCTTTTTATTTTCTATCAAAGTAACTTTCAATTAGTAAGCATAAGAAAAAATTACTGGCGATCACTCATTATTCAGTGATTTGAGGAAAATAAATGAGATAATTTCAGAATGAGGAAAATTTGTCTTACTTAAGGTATTTTTAGAGAACTGTGTTTTACTGTGTTATTTAACCTGAAATTCTTTCAGTCTTGATCACTCACAAAAAACCCTTCCTGAATTTCATAATCATGTGAGAAAGAGCTTTCACTGAGAATCAGGAGACTGTGTTCATATGTGGGGCTCTGACACTAAACATCTGTGTGTCACTGACACAATTTATGTGATTATTTTTCTGAACTTTTGTGTCTTATTGAGTAAAACAATGACTTTGGCTAGACTGAGAGATGCAAACTCAATTTCTTTGACTTGTCTTCCAAAATTAAAAATTATTTTAGAGGTTTCACATGAAGGTAAATATTTCAAGTGTTTCTTGAAGTCCTGAGTTATTTGGCAACATGAGTCCATGGGTCCTACATTTTAACCACCAGCACACCACCACCCATGAAGCATGGACATCTCAGTTCACCTAAGCCTCATCTGGCCTGTTTGTTTTATTTATATTTATGTACTGTAGACCCTACACTCATTCAGTGTCAACTAAAGGCTGGACAAAAGTCTATGGAGATTTTTATGTTCTAAAATGCAAAAGGTTGAGGACCGAAAGGACTTACTGGTGAGATATCCAGAAAGACTCATGCTTAATGTGACAAAATTGATTCAACATCTTCATGTCTCCTTCCCCTTTCTCACAGAGACTCAGTTTACAGGGTTCTTTGGAAGACTTCTGCCTTCACCTCTGCAAATGCCTCCCAGGTCTCTCCAAGCTTTACGTTTCATGTCTATTCTGTAGGGGCCAAGGGCAGGCTGCCCCAAGATGGGCCACTTTGGCATGAACATTATTTTGAGTTAAGAGTAATCAAAACCCAGCAGCTGCAGGAAAAGCTCTCTTCCAGGACCTCAACTGTCTAAATTTACATTGCAAAGGAGAGCGTGTACCAGGAAGACAGCTAGTGACAGAGGCTCTCCTTTACCTAAGAATCTTATCTGCAGGGGGCAGAGCAAGATGGCGGAGGAGTAGGAGACCTGGATTTTGTCTGGTCCCAGGAATTCAGCTAGATAGGGATCAAACCATTCTGAACACCTACGAAGTCAACAGGATATCGAAGAAAAGAATAGCAACAACTCTCTGAACAGAAAAGCAATCACTTTCTGGAAGGTAGGACCTGCAGACAAGTGAATCCGAAGGGATATTCAGGATTATAGATGGCGGGGGAGGGGACCTCCGTCAGCCGATACTGGCAAGTGATAGAGCAGCAGAGCACAAAATCGGAACTTTGAGAAGTCGGCTCCGCTGAGGGACGTCACTCCAGTGGCTAAGCGGGGGGTGGAACCGTTGCTGGGACAGTGTGGTCTCAGGACCCTCGGGGTCACAGAAAGACTGGGGGTGCCTGAGTGTGGCAGAGCTCCCAGGTGTTGGAGCGGGGAAGCCGGCTGCAGAGACAGGCTCTCAGCCTGGGGTTGCCATAAACCGTGATCCGCAGCACAGTCGGGCCTCTGCTCTTCCAGCAGGGACCCAACAAGCGGCAGATCTGGGGAGACTCCCCTTCCTCCCCTGGGAGGAGCGGTGCGGGAGCGCACCACAGGGATCTGCTGGGTTTGGAGACTCCACATGGGGTCAGGTGCCAGAGATAGAAACGCTCGGTCACAGGCCGAGTGAGCACGGAGTGTGGCTGGAGACCAGGGAGACGGGAGTGATTGACTGCTTTTCTCTGGGGACACACTGAGGAGTGGGGCCGAGTTCTCGGCTCCTCCGGGGTGGAGATTGGGGGGCTGCCATTTTCACTCTCGTCCTACAAAGCTGTATGGTAAGCTTGCAGGGAACGAAAGCTCCCGAGAGCAAACCCAAGCACGTTACTTAGCCCCGACCTGGCAAGGGCGGGGCAATTCCGCCTCCGGCAAAGACATTTGGGAACCACGGCAACAGGCCCCTCCCCCAGAAGATCAGCAAGAACAACCAGCCAAGACCCAGTTTACCGATCAATGAGAATGGCAGAACTCCAGCGCTAGGGGAATACTGCACATAGAATTTGTGGCTTTTTTACCATGATTCTTTAGTCTTTCAAAGGTAATTTTTTTTTAATTTTTTTTTCTTTTTCCCTTTTTCAACCAAAATCTTATCAATCCCTTTTTTAAAAAACATTTTTATTTTTCATTTTTAGTCATATTCTATCCCTTCATAGTATTTACCCTTATTTTTGGCATATATATATAAGTTTTTCTCTCTTTAAAATTTTGAGATACAGTTTCTTCTAACAGATCAAAATATATCCTAAATCTCTAGTGTATGGCTTTGTTCTAGTCTCCTGCCTGATCACATTATCTCCCTTTTTTTTCTTTTTTTTTTTAAATCCTCTTCTTTCTTTTTTCAAACAACTTCTTATCTTATCAATTCCTTTTATAAAATCTTTTATAATTTTCATGTTTACAGTCATATTACATCCCTTCATCGTATTAACCCTTATTTTTGTACACATATAAGTTTTTCTTTCTTTAAAATTTTGGGAGGCACTTTCTTCTAACAGACCAAAATACACCCAAAATCTAGTGTGTGGCACTGATCTATGCACCAGCCTGATCATATTTGATCATATTCTGTTTTTTTTGTTTTGTTCTGTTTTTGTTTGTTTTTATCTTTTTCTTTTTTTTTTTTTCCTTTTTTCTTTCTTTTCCTTTCTTTTCCCCAGGTTTCAGGTCTTTTCTGATTTGTTTAGAGTATATTTTCTGGGGACGTTGTTACCCTGTTAGCATTTTGTTCTCTCATTCATCTATTCTCCTCTGGACAAAATGACAAGATGGAAAAAATCACCTCAAAAAAAAGAACAAGAGGCAGTATCGACTGCCAGGGATGAACTCAATACGGACATTAGTACGATGTCGGAACTAGAGTTCAGAATCATGATTTTAAAGATACTAGCTGGGCTTGAAAAAAGCCCGGAAGTTATTAGAGAAACCCTTTCTGGAGAAATAAAAGAACTGAAATCTAACCAAGTCAGAATCAAAAAGGCTATTAATGAGGTGCAATAAAAAATGGGGGCGCTAACTGCTAGGAAAAATGAGGCAGAAGAGAGAATTAGTCATATACAAAAACAAATGATGGAAAATAAAGAAGCTGAGAAAAAGAGAGATAAACAACTACTGGATCACGAGGGCAGAATTCGAGAGATAAGCGATACTGTAAGATGAAACAATATTAGAATAATTGGGATCCCAGAAGAAGAAGAAAGAGAGAGAGGGGCAGAAGGTATATTGGAGCAAATTATAGCAGAGAACTTCCCTAATTTGGGGAAGGAAACAGGCATCAAAATCCAGGAGGCACAGAGAACCCCCCTCAAAATCAGTAAAAATAGGTCAATACCCCGACATCTAATAGTAAAACTTACGAGTCTCAGAGACAAAGAGAAAATCCTGAAAGCAGCTCGGGAGAAGAGATGTGTAACCTGCAATGGTAGAAACATCAGATTGGCAACAGACCTATCCACAGAGACCTGGTAGACCAGAAAGGACGGGCATGATATATTCAGAGCACTAAACGAGAAAAATATGCAGCCAAGAATACTATATCCAGCTAGGCTGTCATTGAAAATAGAAGGAGAGATAAAAAGCTTCCAGGACAAACAAAAACTAAAGGAATTTGCAAACACGAAACCAGCCCTACAAGAAATATTGAAAGGGGTTCTCTAAGCAAAGAGAGAGCCTAAAAGCAACATAAACCAGAAAGGAACACAGACAATATACAGTAACAGTCACCTTACAGGCAATACAATGGCACTAAATTCCTATCTTTCAATAGTTACCCTGAATGTAAATGGGCTAAATGCCCCAATCAAAAGACACAGGCTATCAGATTGGATAAAAAACCAAGACCCATCGATATGCTGTCTGCAAGAGACTCATTTTAGACCCAAAGACACCCCCAGATTGAAAGTGAAGGGGTGGAAAGCCATTTACCATGCAAATGGACACCAAAAGAAAGCTGGGGTGGCAATCCTTATATCAGACAAATTAGATTTTAAACCAAAGACTGTAATAAGAGATGAGGAAGGACACTATATCATACTTAAAGGGTCTATCCAACAAGAAGATCTAACAATTGTAAATATCTATATCCCTAACATGGGAGCACCCAATTATATAAGGCAATTAATAACAAAAGCAAAGAAACACACTGACAACAATACAATAATAGTGGAGGACTTTAACACCCCTCTCACTGAAATGGACAGATCATCTAAACAAAAGATCAACAAGGAAATAAAGACTTTAAATGACACACTGGACCAAATGGACTTCACAGATCTATTCAGAACATTCCATCCCAAAGCAACAGAATACACATTCTTCTCTAGTGCACATGGAACATTCTCCAGAATAGATCACATCCTAGGTCATAAATCAGGTCTCAACCGGTACCAAGAGATTGGGATCATTCCCTGCCTATTTTCAGACCACAATGCTTTGAAACTAGAACTCAATCACAAGAGGAAAGTCGGAAAGAACTCAAATACATGGAGGCTAAAGAGCATCCTACTGAAGAATGAATGGGTCAACCAGGAAATTAAAGAAGAATTAAAAAAATTCATGGAAACCAATGAAAATGAAAACATAACTGTTCAAAATCTTTGGGATGCAGCAAAGGCAGTCCTAAGAGGAAAGTATATAGCAATACAAGCCTTTCTCAAGAAACAAGAAAGGTGTCAAGTACACAACCTAACCCTACACCTAAAGGAGCTGGAGAAAGAACAGCAAATAAAGCCTAAACCCAGCAAGAGAAGAGAAATAATAAAGATCAGAGCAGAAATCAATGAAATAGAAACTGAAAGAACAGTAGAACAGATCAATGAAACTAGGAGCTGGTTCTTTGAAAGAATTAACAAAATTGATAAACCCCTGGCCAGACTTATCAAAAAGAAAAGAGAAATGACCCAAATCAACAAAATCACAAATGAAAGAGGAGAGATCACAACCAACACCAAAGAAATACAAACAATTATAAGAACATATTATGAGCAACTATACGCCAGCAAATTAGATAACCTGGAAGAAATAGATGCATTCCTAGAGATGTATCAGCTACCAAAACTGAACCAGGAAGAAATAGAAAACCTGAACAGACCTATAACCACTAAGGAAATTGAAGCAGTCATCAAAAATCTCCCAACAAACAAAAGCCCAGGGCCAGATGGCTTCCCAGGCGAATTCTACCAAACATTTCAAGAAGAATTAATACCTATCCTTCTGAAACTGTTCCAAAAAATAGAAATGGAAGGAAAACTCCCAAACTCGTCTTATGAGGCCACCATTACCTTGATCCCAAAACCAGACAAAGACCCCATCAAAAAGGAGAATTACAGACCAATATCCTTGATGAACACAATGCAAAAATTCTCACCAAAATAGTAGCCAATAGGATCCAACAGTACATTAAAAGGATTATTCACCATGACCAAGTGGGATTTATCCCTGGGCTGCAAGGTTGGTCCAACATTCACAAATCAATCAACGTGATATTAACAACGTGACATTAACAAAAGAAAGAACAAGAATCATATGATCCTCTCAATAGATGCAGAAAAAGCATTTGACAAAGTACAGCACCCTTTCTTGATCAAAACTCTTCAGAGTATAGGGATAGAGTGTACATACCTCAATATCATAAAAGCCATCTATGAAAAACCCACAGCAAATATCATTCTCAATGGGGAAAAACTGAGAGCTTTCCCCCTAAGGTGAGGAACATGGCAGGGATGTCCACTATCACCAGTGCTATTCAACATAGTATTAGAAGTCCTAGCCACAGCAATCACACAACAAAAAGAAATCAAAGGCATCCAAATCGGCAAAGAAGAAGTCAAACTCTCACTCTTTGCAGATGATATGATACTTTATGTGGAAAACCCAAAAGACTCCACCCCAAAACTGCTAGAACTCATACAGGAATTCAGTAAAGTGGCAGGATATAAAATCAATGCACAGAAATCAGTGGCATTCCTATACACCAACAACAAGACAGAAGAAAGAGAAATTAAGGAGTCGACCCCATTTACAATTGTACCCAAAACCATAAGATACCTAGGAATAAATCTAACCAAAGAGGCAAAGAATCTGTACTCAGAAAACTATAAAATACTCATGAAAGAAATTGAGGAAGGCACAAAGAAATGGAAAACCATTCCATGTTCATGGATTGGAAGAAGAAATATGGTGAAGATGTAAATGCTACGTAGAGCGATCTACACATTCAATGCGATCCCCATCAAAATACCATCCACTTTTTTCAAAGAAATGGAACAAATAATCCTAAAATTTGTATGGAACCAGAAAAGACCCCGAATAGCCAGAGGAATGTTGAAAAAGAAAAGCAAAGCTGGCGGCATCACAATTCCGGACTTCAAGCTCTATTACAAAGCTGTCATCATCAAGACAGTATGGTACTGGTACAAAAACAGACACACAGATCAATGGAACAGAATAGAGAGCCCAGAAATGGACCCTCAACTCTATGGCCAACTAATCTTTGACAAAGCAGGAAAGAATGTCCAATGGAAAAAAGACAGTCTCTTCAACAAATGGTGTTGGGAAAATTGGACAGCCACATGCAGAAGAATGAAACTAGACCATTTCCTTACACCACACACAGAAATAGACTCCAAATGGTTGAAAGACCTAAATGTGAGACAGGAGTCCATCAAAATCCTAAAGGAGAACACAGGCAGCAACCTCTTCGACCTCAGCCGCAGCAACTTCTTCCTAGAAACATCGCCAAAGGCAAGGGAAGCAAGGGCAAAAGTGAACTATTGGGACTTCATCAAGATAAAAAACTTTTGCACAGCAAAAGAAACAGTCAAGAAAACCAAAAGACAACAGACAGAATGGGAGAAGATATTTGCAAATGACATATCAGATAAAGGGCTAGTATCCGAAATCTCTAAAGAACTTCTTAAACTTAACACCCAAAGAACAAAGAATCCAATCAAGAAATGGGCAGAAGACATGAACAGACATTTTTGCAAAGAATACATCCAAATGGCCAATAGACACATGAAAAAGTGCTTAACTTCGCTCAGCATCAGGGAAATTCAAACCAAAACCTCAATGAGGTATCACCTCGCACCAGTCAAAATGGCTAAAAATAAGAAGTCAGAAAAGGACAGATGTTGGCAGGGATGCGGAGAAAGGGGAACCCTCCTACACTGTTGGTGGGAATGCAAGCTGGTGCAGCCACTCTGGAAAACAGTATGGAGGTTCCTCAAAAAGTTGAAAATAGAGCTACCGTATGACCCACAATTGCACTACTGGGTATTTACCCCAAAGATACAAATGTAGGGACCCAAAGGGGTATGTGCACCCAGATGTTTATAGCAGCAATGTCCACAATAGCCAAACTGTGGTAAGAGCCAAGATGTCCATCGACAGATGAATGGATAAAGAAGTTGTGGTATATATATATATACAATGGAATATTATGCAACCATCAAAAGGAATGAAATCTTGCCATTTGCAACTACGTGGATGGAACTGGAGGGTGTTATGCTGAGCGAAATAAGTCAATCAGAGAAAGACATGTATCATATGACCTCACTGATATGAGGAATTCTTAATCTCAGGAAACAAACTGAGGGTTGCTGGAGTGGTGGGGGGTGGGAGGGATGGGGTGACTGGGTGATAGACACTGGGGAGGGTATGTGCTATGGTGAGTGTTGTGAATTGTGCAAGACTGTTGAATCACAGATGTGTACCTCTGAAACAAATAATACAATATATGTTAAAAAGAAAAAAAGAGGAAGAAGATAGCAGGAGGGGAAGAATGAAGGGGGGGAAATCGGAGGGGGAGACAAACCATGAGAGACGATGGACTCTGGAAAACAAACTGAGGGTTCTAGAGGGGAGGGGGGTAGGAGGATGGGTTAGCCTGGTGATGGGTGTTGGGGAGGGTGCGTTCTACATGGAGCACTGGTTGTTGTCCGCAAACAATGAATCATGGAACACTACATCAAGAACTAATGATATAATGTATGGTGATTAACATAACAATAAAGAATTAAAAAAAAAAGAAACTTATCTGCATAATAAGCAACCTGTGCTTTTCAAAACATGTCCTTTCTCCTTGGCGCTATAGCTTTCCTCCCCTTTGTATCTTCAGACCTGACCCCTCTCCTTTACTCATATAAGCTTCATGTTACCTCAGTGTCTTTGGAATTTCATATCTGTATGGATTCCTTGTATATACACCTATTAAATTTGATTTTCTCCTGTTAATCTGTCCCATGTCAACTTGATTCTAAATCCAGCTAAAAGGACCTTGAAGGGCAGAAAAAGATCTTCCTCCACAACAACTCAATCATTCTAACCTTAGCATCTTTGCATACTCTCCCCTCATCTCCAGATTTTATTCCTCACCCTCCTGGTAGACTTGAAATTTCAGTAATTCTCTCTCTGCTAGGCTGCTTTACCAAGGGCAGGGAGTCTGGATTCTTATTGGCTTACACAGGCAGTTAGGGACCAGTCTTGTCCAATTCTCTGCTCAGCCACAGCTCCCAAAGACCCCAGACTGTGACAACCCACCAGCTTGCTGTCAAGGAGAATCACAGGAGAGGATGGTGGAGATAGAGCAACATGAATTGCTATCAGGCAGAGAAAGTTTGCAGCCTCTTTATGGGATTTATTTTACAAAACTCTCCATTTTACATAAAAGACGCAGAAGCCTACAGAATTAAATGATCTGCTTGGTTTCAAAGATCGACTTTGAATATAGTTTTTTTTTTTTTTTTTTCTTTTTTTAATTTTGACAAGAGACAAAAGGAAAACTTGAGCATTGGAAGCAGGGTAATAGCTTCAAAGGAGCTGAAAAGTCATTAGGTAAATAAAAGAATCGAGTGTGGGTGAGAATGAAAGAGGAAGGGGCCAGGCTGGGAGCTAAAGAAGCCTTTGCCAATTGATGACCGTGCCTTTGTACCCATTTGAAGAATTGAAGAATTTGTGATTCTAATTAGGCTTTGATAGGAATCTGTAAAATTCTGAACAGTTTTCGCCAGCACTTAGATAAAGCAAAGTGACTTGAAGCTTAGAAGCAGAAAGTATCAGAGAGAAATAGCCTTAGTACATTTGAGATGAAAGCCACTAGGAAAGAATACTACATGTCCTTAAAATCTATTAATTCTAGTCCCTACTCAGGGACTTTTCAGCATGATCAGAGATACATACTTGAATAACACAAACTATTATTTTTTACTAACTAGCTACATGGCTATGTAATAGTTGCTATTCTTAGTTTTTGAAGTATGTTGGCTCTTGGAAGCCAGTTTTTAAGTCTAACTTCTATTAACAGTATTTATACTCTACCATTATTTTCCATTTATCTTCATATGGAGCCTATCTCACTTACTTAGGGTATCACCTCAGTATGTTAGAGTGGGCAGGTAGTTAGGCTTTACCAGTGTGCCTGGAGGCCAGGCGGAGTCAGGGCTAGCTGTTGGGGAGGGGGGCAGTTAGAGACCTGTCCTGGCAGTAGCCCCAGACCAAGCCATGAGAAGCCAGATCGAGACAAAGAAGGCCGGAAACCCTGACCAAGTAAGGGAAAAAAGGCTCAAACCCTGCTCCCAAATCCCCTCCCCAAATAATAAATTTCCACCCCCCTAGTTAACAACTGTCAATAAAAGATAGAGGCCCAAACCCCAGGGTGGGCAGCTGTCCTTTGAGCTGGACTGCCCTCCCACCTCCAAAATGGACTCTCACTTCAATAAACTCTCCTACTTGCACCTCAGCCGTGGTGTCTGGGCTGTTCTTGAATTCTTTCTTACAAGACCAGGAGCCTCCAGTGACATCCCAGGGAATGTTGTTGGGTGGAGGCCTCAGGGCCTGGGGTGGGGTCTCCCCAGTCCACCTGGCAATAAATATTGTGCTGATAATTTCCAAAATGTAATGAGGATGAGACTATTTCTGTTTTCTACACAAATTTCCACTTAGCTGTCTTACTCCACTGAATTAAAATTTACTTTCTTTGCAATCACAGAGAAAAGAATACCTATTAAATTACAGGTTAGAAGGTATCTGAGTCAGTGGTAAAGATACTGAAATGCCATTAAGTGAAAGAATGTAAGTCAAATGCTGTGTTTGGGGCCTATTTCAGGTTTTAAGGCTCTTGATGAAAAAAAATGATTTAAAAAAATCTTCAGGGATGGAAAGACACAAAAATTGGTCATTTACTCCACAGAAAATAGTATCTCATCTTAGATGAGGGGAGATCATGTATCTCCACCTCACTAGGTTCTGGGCTTTAGGAATGTTCCTGAAATAAATCTGTAGCCCTGAGAACAACAGGAAATTGCCACTTAGACCTTCAAAAGCTTTCCTGCTGCCAGAGAGCCACCTACTCACTTGACACTGTATAAGTTGTTAATGGTTTCTGCCTAAGGATTTGATTTTCTTTGTCTTCATCTCCAAGGGTTCACCTCTTTCCAAATCGATTACAGTCCACTCTCTAATCTGATTTCTAAAATGCAGCACTCAGTTCTGTTCTGTTTAGAAAATTCTTAGCATACGATCAGCCTAATTTTGGTGACATGCAAATTAATCTTGGTGCAAGAGCACTGCACTTGGAATTGCAGTAGCTGGGGACAGATCCTGAGGAACATTTAACTTAACCTCTCCCTTTGCAAATGAACAAATTAACATGAGTCGTAACATGATACACAGAGACAGAAAAAAATTCCTATAGTGGCCTCTCCCTCAAATTTTACAGCTCATTTAACTTGAGTAGAATATTTTTCATTTCTGCATCAGTATTTCTTTCTCAAGAACCCTTAGAAACTACAGGGATGCCATCTCATAGATTCTTTCCCACCCCTCCCCCACAAAATGTGATTATTTGCATCACTGCACATCTTTGTTCTAAATACTTTTTTCATGAGGAATTTAAGATTGTCACATTAACACAAAGAGTATGTTTATCTTGTTTACTCTCTCAATACAGATTACACATATAAAGCCTCAGCTGGGTACCATTCAATCCATTACGATTTAAAATTTTTTTCAGGATTGAAGTGGAAGAACAGAGGGAATTGTAAATTTCTTATGCTTAAGAATGAGACAGGAAAAAAAAAAAAATCAGAATGAAACTCAGAACCAAAATAAATAAAGCTCAATATAAGTAGTCAATAAGTCAAAAGCGCCATTATTTTCTCTTCAGTATATTCTACCTGGTAACATTTTCTCTGTTAATATGGGCAGATTGTATGAAACTGCTTTTGCATGATAAATTCCTTTGAGAATCCTGTAAATGTAATCATGATTTCTGTCAGTTCATTACTAACAGATTCTATACAGTACAGGGCCACAAACTCTCCTTATTTACTGAATCGGGAGAACTGGCAAAATTGTACTTGAGGAGAGAAGAATAGCTGAGAAAAAAGGGCAACAAGGTATCAGTTGTAAAATATCATAGCCACCTTGTTAGAGGGATCTGAAACAATGTTTTAGGGTCAATTTGAAAAGTAAATTGCTCCACTTGTGACTATAGACATTTTATAATGTGTATACTTTTTTTTTTTTTTTTTAAGATTTTATTTATTTACTTGAGAGAGAGAGCATGCATGTGAGCAGTTGGGGAGAGGAAGAAGCAGGCTCCCCGCTGAGCAGGGAGCCCAACGGTTGGCTCAATCCCAGGACCCTGAGATCATGACCTGAGCCAAAGGCAGATGCTTAACTGACTGAGCCACCCAGGTACCCCTATAATGTGGATTCTTTATATGGATCTATGGATACAGAGTCTATATAAGAGTAATGGCTAGCATGTGAAAAAAAAGAGGTGAGGGTGGTATCCATTGTTTCAGTTAATATCCAGAACCAGTGAGTTTAACTCTCATTTTATGTATTATATGGAGACTCCCCTTTAAAACTTCTCAGACTTGGTGAAAGCCACACTAGCTGCTACATATTTGTATCACTGTACCAAATCTGAACATGACTTTTGGAAAGGTAGACGCTCATCACTAATCCAACTTTTTCTTTTATTCTGCTTTGAGCCATTCCTTCTCTCTCTTGAAGGCTATTTAGGAAGGATAAGGTTTAACAGATCTCTGAAACTTTGGACAGAGCTTTTCAGATACAGAGAACATAAAACTGAATTTACCCTTTAATTGGCAAAGACATGGCTATCACATCCCTAAGTTTCTTTTGATAATCTTTCGATGTTAAATTTGCTCATTCTGATAACTCTAGATGTATCATTAAGCAATGCAAGCATAATTCCTCACAGACCCAAAGAAGGATTTCTGAATTCTAGATTCCACAATTACAAAGTGGCAAATCAGGGCAAGAGACTTGATAACAAATTTCAATCAACATTAAATAATGATTTAACCATGCAGTAACTCCAACTTATGATGCATACTCATTCAATTAATTTTGGTTGTTGCCTTAGGCATTGATGGACATATTTCATATATGGCACAGAAAGATGGGGAACTGTAGTATGCTTCTTGAAGTAATGATCAAGGACTAGCTGCTATGTCTCTGTCCTCTAATATCACCTGGATTCTATTTGGCTGTGTTCACTATCAGTAGTCTTTGAGTTCCTGAATACCTGCTGGCTTACTACACTCTCTTTGGAAGGTAGTTTGGCTATGGTTCAATACCAGGTTGCCCTATGTGAGTTCCAAATATATACCTGTTTATCACTTGGACTTTTGGACCTCAAGTACTTTTAATTTTTTTTTTTTTAAGTGCTGGTTTTGGGTCATTCTTTTCAGGCAGTGTTGGTAACTTTTAGTAACTGACTTTAATATGCACTCACATAAACACACACCCTTGAAGGCATATGTATGGGCCTTCAGCCATGTATGTGGCTTATGAATAATTCATTTCATATTTCACAGTCAATAGCAGAAGCTTATAAGAGCATAACAGAAGAGGAAGAATGAAGAAAGCTTGAAGATAGTTCTGTTTTAATTTTTATCTCCCTCCATTTCAAATCTTCTATTTTATAAAGTAGGTTTGTTTAATCTTTTCATCTTCTTGTGCTTTTTAATAAGCATTAAAATTGACCCAAAAAATGAGTGTGAAAAGAGAGAAAAGGAATAGTTAAGGGTCTAGCTGGTCCAGAAATAGTAACAAATTAATATTGACTGACCATCAAGACACACACAGAAAATATTTTCAAAATATTTTATGGGTTATTTTTCCTCTTGATAATTCATTTTTCTTCCCCCTTTTGCCTTCCCACCATTGAGGCTCATTATTAGGTACTATAAGCATGGGGGAGTCTTTTAACTACTTGGAGTATAACTCTTCAAATGTAAAGTGATAATGGTAACACTAATTATTTGTTGAGATACTTAAATAATATATAAAAGAAGCAATGACAAAAAATAGGAACCAATATTTTAACCCCTATGCTATTTTTCATGCATTTGATATTTCAATCCTTAGAATTAAGGGAACTGTACATGAAAGCTTTTTGTATAATGTTGCAAACATTAGTTGTAATTATTATTGAAGATATACTACTTTTGAGCTAGCATCATAAATTCACATGTTGAGAACATAATAAAAATTTGGAAAAGTGTCTTCCTTCATCTTATCTCCTTTCTACCAATCTAGACAAGAGCTTTGTATTTAAGAACTCTCAGATGGGGCAAGTGAGTACTTGTAACTGTTTTCTAAAGACATTTTAGAATAATATACCTTTCAGAACAACTGTAGCATAGTGGATAATAGCTCAGACTCTCCGGGTTCAAATTGCAAGGCTATCACCAGCCAGCTGTGTGACCTTGAACAAGTGCCTCAACCTCTGTGTGCCTCAGTTTCCTCATCTATCATTTGTTGGCAGTAATATTGTCATATGTGATTGTGAGGATTAAATAAGGTAGTATGTATAAAGAGCCTAGGTCAGTGTGCCAGAAAACCCTCACTAGATATTGGCTACTATAATTATAATCATTATAAAGTGAAGTTGGATTTTACATGTAGTCAACTAATCTTCAACAAAGGTGCCAAGAATACACAATGGGGAAAAGATAATCTCTTCAACAAATGGTGTTGGGAAAAGTGGATATCCATATAAAACAAAATAAAATTGGACCCTTTTCTTACACCATACACAAAAATCAACTCAAAATGGATGAAAGACTTAAACATGAGACCGAAATCTATAAAACTCCTAGCAGAAAACCAGGGGGGGGGGCGAGCTTCATGTCTTAGCAATGACTTCATGGATAGGACCCCAAAAGCACAAGAAACAAAAGCAAAAACAAGGGGTACTGCATTGAATTGAAAAGCTTCTGCACAGGAAAAGAAACAACCATCAGAGTGAAAAGGCATCCTACAGAATGGCAGAAAATATTTGCATATATCTGGCTAGGGGTTAATCTCCAAAATATGTAAGGAACTCATTCGACTCAGTACCAACACCACCAACAAAAACCCCCTAATAACCCAATTAAAAAATGGGGTGAGGAATTGAATAGACATTTCTTCAAAGATGACACACAAATGGCTGCCAGGTACATATAGGTCATCATCACTAATCATCAGGGAAGTGAAAATCAAAACCACAATGAAATGTCACCTCACACCTGTCAGAATGGATAATAGAAAAAAGACAAGTATTGGTGAGGATGTGGAGAAAAGGGAACCGTCGTGCGCTGTTGGTAGAAATGTAAATGTGTGCAGCCACTCTGCAAAACAGTATGGAAGTTCCTCAAAAAATTAAAAATGGAACCACCATCTGATCCAGCAACTCCACTTCTGGGTAAATATCCAAAAGAATGGACATCAGGATCTTGAAGAGATATTAGCACTCCATGTTCACTGCAGCACTATTTACAAGAGCCAATATGTGAAAACAACCTAAATGCCCAATGAGAGATGACTGAATAAAGAAAATGTGATATATACATACAATGAAATACAATTCAGCCTTAGAAGAGTAGGAAATTCTGTAATATATGATAACACGGATGAACCTCGAGGCTACTATGCTAAATGAAATAAACCAGACACAGAAAGAAAAGTACTCTACTGCATGATTCCACTTACATGGGGTACCTAAATAGTCAAATGCACAAAGTCAGAGGGCTGGAATGGTGGTTACCAGGAGCTGGGGAAGGAGAAATGAGAAGTTCTTAATTAAGAGGCATACAGTTTCAGTTAAGATGAATCTACTCTAGAGATCTGCTGTGTAACAGGGTACCTATCATCAACAATAATGTTCTGTACATTTAAAACTTAAGAGGATAAATGTTCTATCAAAATGAAATTTAAAAAAGATAAAGTTGGATTTTGTTGTTGAAAAAATACTTATAATGCATACACTATGAATGGAGTTTTATTCAGCTCAGTGGATAGCTTTTCTCTATACAATTCTTAAAACATTTTATCCATAATAAGATCTAGGAATCCATTTAAGAGCAGAGAGATTTTTCATCTGTACTCAAGTAAAGAAAGAGAAAAAAGAAATCCCCCATTTTCACAATGGGGCAAAGACGTACCAAGTAAGACTAAGTACAGCTTCTTTTCTCTTTTGTCGCTTTCACACACATCCTGACATGTCATAAAAAATCTGCATGACTTGACTGATTTCAGCCAAGATATCACAGATTGGAAATACATGGTGCTCACCAGCAGACTGCTTGGGAGATGAAGTTCCAAAGAAAATGTATTATTTGAGAAGCCAACATAAGAATATGGCAGCGGGCTACAGCACAGAACTGGAATCTCAGATGGGCTTCGGGTTTCAACACTGTATTCTTTTTAGGCAAGTTTCATCAAGATAAAGAGCTGCTCAGTTTCCTGTATCAAGGGGCAGCTTTCTTATTGTGGCTAGAAGTACCCACACATGCTTGCCAGTGAGCAACCTGTTACAGGTCTGCTCCCGCGAGGCTTGATGTTAATAGTGAGATAGCTATCATTCTCAGAGCTCCACACCTTCACTTAACGGAACCCCATATATCTCATTCCACAGTATAGAAGCCCCAGAGAGAAGCTTTTAAAGGAATGGCCAAATAGACACAGGGTCTGCATTTCCACGACTCCGGGTGCATACTCATGAGCTGCAGGGGAAACAGCAGTAGAACAGAGCAGATGGAGAACCCAAAGGGTTTCCCCAGTTTTATGGAAATCTGGCTTTGCAATCAAATTGGGGGAAGATGGCAGTGTAAAATATATTTGATTTCCCTGTAGTTGGCTCATGCAAGGACTCATTTTAGGGAGGTAAATGGAAATGTCCAATGGGTTTTAAGATCCTTATCCACATTCAGCATCATCATAATGTTACACGGTACTTATTAATCCTCTTTCCTCTGGAGGATGAAGGTTAATTCTTCTACAGAAGGTTTATCATATCAGTCCTTAGAACTTTGTCTAGATGAAGAACATAGGCGGGGAGACAGGCCTCCTGAGACTACAGGTACAGAGGTCAGATTGTTAAAAGATTAACAAACATTCTTGATGTCAAAATGTGGCATCCCTATGGAATCCCCAGCCAGTGTCTTTTTATCTAGTGGTCCGGGTTTCATTTGTGCAACATTCTCTTATAATTATCCTATTTCTAACTTGAAAGTATCTTCTGTATTTTTTACATTAACCCCTTCCTCCCAAGACATTATTATATTAGCATTGCTATTATGACAAAACAATGAAAGAGTAAGGATGGGGCTGTACCGACTTTCAATCTTGCAACCTTTCTTTAATATCCCACCCTTCCACCTGGACCATTAGCAATGGAGAATCTACTAGTTCCATTGTCATGTGGTTCTACTCATGGGGAAGAATTTTTTTCCTCCTAGGGCCCTCCTACAAAGGATGATGACTAATTGCTCTTCATCTCTATTAGGGATTTAAATAATAATTTCCCAACATATTAAAGGGCATTTAAGTAGAAAGAGGTTGACAATAGAGGGCTTGAAATCTTATTTTGTGAATAAACTCTTTTAAATAAAAGTATTGGAAATACAGGTTGATCTAACTGTGGCCTTGAGTCGGTATGTCAAATAGCATAAACAATAAAGTGAGCTGATTTTTATGGAAAATAATATATTTCATTCCATTGTGTTGTATAAATGTCTTGATAAGACCTATATTTCTAATAATTATGTGTCTCTTCAAAGAAAGAGATAAAATAGCTGTTCCTATAATTGATGTGCATTTTTTGTGGGGTTTTTTGGTGTCTTTTTTTGTTTCTTAAACAGATTTGCCATTCTTCCCATAGTACTAGAGTAGACAATTTTGGATTTGTGAGTTTCATAATGTACTATTGTAATCACTGATGTCACTTAGAAAGTTTGCAAAAGTCAGGGGCGCCTGGGTGGCTCAGTTGGTTAAGCGACTGCCTTCGGCTCAGGTCATGATCCCGGAGTCCCGGGATCGAGTCCCGCATCAGGCTCCCTGCTCAGCAGGGAGTCTGCTTCTCCCTCTGACCCTCCTCCCTCTCATGCTCTCTGTCTCTCATTCTCTCTCTCTCAAATAAATAAATAAAATCTTTAAAAAAAAAAAAAAAAAAAAAAGAAAGTTTGCAAAAGTCAAATGCCTTTAAAGTCCTAGTTAAGGTAATACTCTCTTCTTCATTCCCCATAAAATGTAACCTAGTTCACATTTGTGGCTCAAGAAAACACTTCAAACTCTTCTAAATTCCTTGTTAATGTTGTATTGCGTGATATTTTCTGAAACGTTATGATGTTTATATCTGTAAACTAGCATTCACAGGCAGTTTGTCAGCAAGATGAAGACGGCCTTCAGCGAGCTGTATTACAAGAGTTCTGTGCTAGGCACAATTCTAAAGATGGTCCCCAGGTTCCTAGGTTATTCACTCAAACACTAATGTAGGTGCTGCCATGAAGGAATTTGGCAGTTGTAGTTAAAGTCCCAATGAGGGTGACCTTGAGCTATGGGCATTATCATCTAAACTTGATCCAATCACACAGGCCTTTTAAAAGGCAGAAGAAGAAGGCAGAAGGGAAAGCCAGGGAGACTGGGAGCACGAGAAAGATCTTACATGCCAATGTTAGCTTTGAGATGGAAGTGGCCATGAGCCAAGGAATGTGGATGTCTTCTAGAAGCTGAGAACAGCCCCAGGCGACAGCTAGCAAGGAAGTGGAAACCTCGGTCCTATAACTGTATGGAACCAAATTATGCCAATGATGTGAATGAGCCTCGAATCAGATTCTTGTTCCAGATCATCCACATATAAGCCGAGGCTAGGTGACACCTTGATATTATCTTGATATTAGCCATGTGGTACGCAAGGCAGAGAACCCAGCCAAATCTACCTGGACTTCTATGGAACTCTGAGATAACTGATGTTATTTTAAGCCACAAAGTTTGTGGTAATTTGTTATGCCATGATAAAAAAACTAATATAGGTCCTGATACCCCTAAGATTATTAATTTATTTAAAAATATGTTTCAAAGCAACAATATAAAAACTCCTTTTAATTTTTTATATTGAAAAAAATTTTAAAGATTTTATTTATTTATCTCATTTGAGAGAGAGGAAAGAGAGAGAGAGAGCAAGCTGGGGTGAGGGGAGGGAGGAACAGGGTGGGAGGGAGAGGGAGAGGGAGAGGAAAGAATCCCAAGCATACTCACACTGAGTGCAGAGCCCGACGCGGGGCTCAATCCCACGACCTGGGGCACATGACCTGAGCTGAAGCCAAGAGTCAGACGCTTAACCAACTGAACCACGCAGGTATCCCAGCACTTCTTTTAATTTTTAATAGTTTTTGGACTATTGGCTAAAAGAAATATCACAAAATATTCAAAACTTATAGATGATTAATAGTTCATGGCAGAACAGAGAATCATTTTTTCCTTCTAAAAGATTTATTCAAAACATTTGAAATCATTTGACACAAAATGTAATATTTTATATTCCAACCACTAAAAATATGTATATATCTATCCACCAAAAAACTAGACTTCAACTTTTCTCCTGATCTTTTGTCTTTGGAAGCAGAAGGAAGAGGTAGACCTCCTCATACAACTTTCATTACTGTAGTAATATTTGCACATACTTAATTTCTATCGGAAATATTTACTATAAACATACTTTCTACACCAGTATAGGCAATACAGTCAAATTCAATTAAAGAAAAGCATTTGCATAGTCACTCTTGCTGGACCTTATGCAAATATAGAAAATGACAAACCTGGAATTAATCACCAAATGTCTGACATTAAAACAGAAATTTGTCAAAGCAGAAATGTATGAGTCATAACAGTATCTAATTCAATGGTTCTTGGGCAGATCCCTTTCTGTGTTCTGATGAAACTGGCATTTACTGATATTAAAATCCTCCAACAGATCATATCTTATATTTAGCTCAGTCATGTAAAAATCCCCAGGTGGAGAATATTCTCTATGGGGAAGTTCAAAAGTCTGATCAGTTTAGAAGTAACCTACATCTTATTTTGTGCCTTTCATTTCTGAAGACTGTCTTGGAAAAGCAGACACATCTTCTATTTTATAATTCAACATCCCTAGCGTTAAGCAGTCAATTACACTAAGCTTTTATGGACCACTATTCTGATTTTTAATATCCAAAGAAGCAATTTGTTTTTTCCCTTTGTGTGTATCTTTTTAGGATACATTGGAGCAAGAGGACTGCAAATCTCTGGAGAAACTTACTGAGAGGGAAAAAAGAACTGAAGCAGAAACTTGGTGGTGAGATTTTAATTTATTATTTTCTTAAGTGTTAGTAAATGAAAAAAAAACCAAGTGGGGATTAATTGAGATGACATTTAAACACTGTCTTACCAGTGAGTATTGAAGACTAAAAAATGTCACAACTATATATTTTAAAACTATTTAAAATTATCACAAAACATAAACCAAGTAATAGAGAATACCTCTTCTGTACTGTATATTAAATGCAGAAACTTCAAAGATAATTAGCAAGACATTTAGCAGGCACTCAGTGAATATAAATAAGTAAATGACAAATGAGAAAAAGAAGGCAAAGTTCATCTCTGGCAAACCAGAATTTTTTCAAACAATTAAAAACAAAGGACAACAAATTTCTTACAAGAGAAAAGGGCAAAGTACAAAGGACTAGTGATATTTCTTACACAGAGTCTTCTAAAGCTTGTTTCTTTCCTAAGGAGGTCAATCATTTCACCTAATGCCTGTTTTTTGGGGATAGTCATGGTCGAGATACCCAAGAGTGAATGGACTCTCTCTAAATGCTGTTTAGGGCCTCACAAAAGGGTGTAACTTCCAACAGTAAAAAGCCATGGAAAACGTATCTACACACCCCTATTTTGATGCAATCAAACACTGCAATCAATGGGCACACAATTAAGCAAGCTGACATTTCCCCAGATTGTCCAATGTTGAGAATCAGCAGGCACACTTGTCAAAAAAGCAAATTCCAAGTCTCGACCTCATGTAAAATGAAGATTATCTCTAGGAAAGAATTGTAGTGATTGTAGTGATCTCTAGGAAAGGGTCTTGTTGCCTCTTACCATGGGGCAGTTCTGGGGAAACTCTGCATGTTGCCGCCTCCTCTCCCCACAAAGAAAACAAACAGCAATAAACACCATTATAAATGAAATAACTGTATCCATAAGAGATGAATAACTAATGGAAGTTTTATAATAACACAAGTTGATTTCCCAAGTCAACATTGTATTTTTATCCCTTCTAAGGGATGGGTCTACTCTACTGGATACCAATACTCCAGAATGGCATGTTCATCTCTTCTTCTTTTTTTTTTTTTTTAAGATTTTATTTATTTGTTTGACAGAGAGAGAGAGAGAGCACAGGTAGGCAGAGCGGCAGGCAGAGGGAGAGGGAGAAGCAGACTCCCCACTGAGCAAGGAGCCTGATGTGGGGCTCGATCCCAGGACCCTGGGATCATGACCTGAGCCGAAGGCAGACGCTTAACGACTGAGCCACCCAGGCGCCCCCTGTTCATCTCTTCTTAACAGCCCTACTCACTCAGGTACCTACCTCATCCCCCTTTACTACAAGGACTTATCCACTTAGTCACACTCCATAAAACCCCCTATAATTATCTCCCTCCCCCCATTGGAAAAAACCATTAGTTTCATATGTGTCTAAAATAAAAGAAAAAGGGAACAAACTCCTTTCAATAATTCTTGATAACTGAGTTCCAATTTCTAGAGTTATCTATATTTTGAGTTTCTAGGAAATGGAGATCAGATTGTAGCAAATACTGCAAAATTAAGAACAATATTTTTGGTTTCATAATCTTTTCTTTTTTAAAGATTTTATTTATTTATTTGACAAAGAGAGAGAGTGAGAGAACACAAGCAGGGGAGCAGCAGAGGGAGAGGGAGAAGCAGCCTCCCCAACTGAGCAAGGAGCCCGATGCGGGACTCGATCCCAGGACCCTGAGATCATGACCTGAGCCAAAGGCAGATGCTTAACCGACTGAGCCATCCAGGCACCCCAGTTTCATAATCTTATAACTACGTCACCTCCCTACCACTTAATGGATATGTTAACTAGAATGTTTTGTTGTTGCTCATGCCATCTATAATATTTTAGCATTCTCTGTTTAAAAAGGGTATTCCTTTAATATTCTTTCAGAATCTTTGAAACTTTAAAAAAAAAATATATAAACCAGACACTACTTTAAATAGTTACTAAGAGTGGTGGTGACCTCACAGGAACCACGCTCACCTTATAGCACTAACACAGAAGATTCCACACGGAATTTCCGTTTACCTACAATCTGTATGTCTCCGTCTGGCATTTGCCTACTGACTATACAAAGGCGCTAACCAGAACAGAACTGACTTATAAGCTGTTTTCAATTCTGATGAATAAAATCACACATAGAATTTTGCAAAATTTACTCCTCGTTGTTGGTTGTACAATTGTTGACTTACTGGGAGAGCATCTAAAGATTGCATATGAGCTACTGCCCAAATCTCAATGATAATATTTACCTAATTATAGACCAGAAGTGAGCAAGATCAATTGGGGTGAGTATGCTGATAAATGATTCATCAGACCTACTGTTCCTAGCCTAGGAAAACTGGGTGTCTTTCCATATCATCTTGGCATCCAATAAATGTTGGTTGAATAAATCTTGGAACATTTAAAAAGGAAATTTTTAAATATGCCAGGGGGTTCATAGCCTCATAAGAAATCATGCAGATCAATGAATAATTATAAATGGTTAAAAAATAGGTCTGTGTACCATGCTGGGATTGAAGTAAAGGAAATGTTTAATTATGTGTATCAGGGCATTATCTCTTTGTATCCCTAGCTAGCACTTAACACAGTGCCTGAAGTGTTCTCAATAAATGTTTCTTGAAAGAAAAACAATATAAAAATGACTGATTAAATGATTTTAGATCAGTAGTAATCAAAAGAGTGCATTGGGACTATATAGCCTTGTAGGATATGGGGTTGATACAAAGTTCCGTCTTGAAGAGACTGAGTTTGAAGTACCTGTGGAACATACAGATGAAGATATTTGGATATATAGGTCCGGAGTTCAAATTTGGGGACAACAGTGCCTTCACCTTTGGTCTCTAAGCTGAGCCGGTCCAGAAGGCCAGAGTTAAGAGGTATGACTAATCCTGAATGGAATATTGATAAGACCAGACTGAGATTCTAATGACCCTTACTCTTTGCTCCAGGTACCTGATCCTGGAACAAGGGATGCTCTGCTATAAAGCATATTTTCCAGCCTATGTTAGTAACTTATTCCGATGTGTGATTTCCAGAAGAAAATTAAAGTCAAATCTTCCTTAACTTCCTCTGAAAAAAGCAGAATGAATATTTTCATTGTTAATGTAACCATTTCTAAATTCTCCAAGAGCTCCCTGTCTTTATAAGAAATGCTCGTGCACGGGGCGCCTGGGTGGCTCAGTCGTTAAGCGTCTGCCTTCGGCTCAGGTCATGATCCTAGGGTCCTGGGATTGAGCCCCACATTGGGCTCCCTGCTCTGCGGGAAGCCTGCTTCTCCCTCTCCCACTCCCCCTGCTTGTGTTCCTTCTCTCGCTGTATTTCTCTCTGTCAAAAAATAAATTAAAAAAAAAAAAAGAAAATTTAAAAAAAAAAGAGTGGAATAGGCCTAAAACAATCCAATGGCAGGGGCAAGAGATCTGCAGTTAAAACAATGGCACCCGCATTTTCCAACACCTTCTCCTGGGTGCTTCAGGCTGCCGTAGGTCAAGTGGGATTGAAGATGGTGTATCAGTCAAGTTCAGTCAGGAAAAGAGAAACTACTCTTTGTATTCCAGGGCTTGCATTAACATTGGAGAAGCAATGTTGCCATTGAATCTAGGTTTCAATCAAGCTGATCCAGTAACTTTGAATCCAGAATCTCTGGTCAGTCTACCCATATCAATAAATTCATACCGACCCCCCCCCAAAAAAAAAGAAAAAGAAAAAAAATGCTCGTGCAATCTTGCAGGGAAATAAAATAGCTTACTTTATCATAACAGATGCATAATTAGCATATTAATCTGCATATGGATAATAGTAGAATAAGAAATTACAGATTATCCAAACATTTTTATTTAGAATGATATTTTATAAATACTGCTGAGGTGAATATAACAAGACTACTTAGTTTATATCCCCAAATTGTGTTTGGGGATATGATCAAGCTTTGTGAATGGGAAGCCAATAGCAATACAAAGGATCCAAGAAACAGACCAGATTCTAATTATGAGATGAAGACTAGTTACCATACATACTTTTTGTTGTTGTTGTTTAAAGATTTTATTTGATTGAGAGAGAGAGAGAGAGAGGAAATACAAGCAGGGGGAGGAGAGGGAGAGGGAGAAGCAGACTCCCCGTTGAGCAGGGGCTCCATCCCAGGACCCTGGGATCATGACCTGAGCTGAAGGCAGATCCTTAACCGACTGAGCCACCCAGGTGCCCCCCAAACATACTTTCAAAGGTTATCTATCTCTGATAAGATTAGTTGACAAACTAGAAACCAAGTCCAATGTGACTTAGGTGTCAGTAGCTAGGGGTGGATGTCAAAGTTACTTTTCATCCATTTGTATCATGTCTGAAGGTACACATTCCCTGGAGAAAAAAATGGTGGTCAATCACCTTCATCCAAATCAAGAATCTAGTTGTTACAGTTGCATGCATCTGCTTCTCACCTATAAAATAGCTTCTCCCATTATATTGCTGAGGTTTAACGAGGAACAAAAACCCCTATTTGAGATTTATTTATTTATTTATTTGAGAGAGCGAGAATGAGAGAGAGAGAGAGAGAGCACATGAGAGGGGGGAGGGTCAGAGGGAGAAGCAGACTCCCTGCTGAGCAGGGAGCCTGATGTGGGACTCGATCCCGGAACTCCAGGATCATGACCTGAGCCGAAGGCAGTCGCTTAACCAACTGAGCCACCCAGGCGCCCCAAAAACCCCTATGTGAATTAGAAGGACACTGTTCATCCCAACTATCACACATTCAGCTGGATAGATTATTAGAAAAACAGAATGGAAAATTGGTGAATTACTTCATACCGGAGATATTTAAAAACTCTTATTCAGCCATTTTCAAGAAATGTGTTAGTTTTTGAAGAAATGTGATTACTCACATTTGGAGGAAGAATTGCAACATTAATCTAAGCCAACAGAGCCCATTCCTGACATTTCAAAGTAATGAAATTCAAATTTTGCCTTTTATACTTATCTTGTACCATATTGATTCTAAATTACTTTGGAGTTTTTCATGGCATGACAAAGCATGAAACGTGCGGTTTGGCAAATCTTTTTTTGGTCAGAAGTAGCACTGATCTTGATGAGTCCTGTCAGTCATGCAGTACCCACTCACCCATATTGTAAAATAAGATTTAAGGGGGGCTTTGATAATTTTATTCTTTTCTTCCTTTGGCAGTCAAACAAATTCTAGAATGTGGGTGGACTGATAGAAATTGGAAACTGTGATAACTTATGCTCTCTGGTAGGCCAGTCCTGCCCCAAACCAGGGGAGGGTGTGGGGACAATTCTGACCGTAAATGCCAACAATTCCAGAAAGTCTGAATATTAGTTGCCAAGGCAAAAGCGGGTATAAAATGCTGCCTGGGAGTTGAAAAAGAAGAACTGACATTTGTCCCTGTCTCTCTATAACAACACCTTTCTGAGTATACTCTATAATCTGAGAACTACTTGTATACAGAGTTCTTTAAAATGTTCCTTTGCAAGCCATTAGTCCACATGTAAGCTTTGATCTCATATGGATATTAAAAACTTGATATACGTGGGGATGGATGATCATGCTACACAGATGACAGCCAGTGCCTGGGCTATATTTAGCTCAGTGTCAGTGGGCTCACTGATGCAGCCGGCATGCCAACCCAGTACTGTTCTAATTCCCGAGTCAGTCCTGGCTGGCTGGCTTCAGGTCTCCTCCTGCTGTTTGGCCAAGTTACTCAGGCTGGTTGTCCTATCTAGGGCATGTGCTCCTGCAGTGATACCCCTGGTCCAGTCTTCCATCATTTCCCTGCTCTCAAAATTATTTGCTTGGCCCAAACCTGAGCTCTCTGGTGACTTTCATTCCTTAGTCTGGAATTTTGCCTCGGTCCCCTTATGGAAATTCTTTTCTGGTAAACTGATAAGCATTCCAACTCCCTTCTGTGAGCTGGCTATCTGCCTTAGTCTTATTTCTGAGTTTGAGTTTGCTAACGTGCAATCTGTCAGAGGGCTTGCCTTGCTCTTGGTCAGTCTCCATCTCCAGCATGTTACCCAAGGACAGACTGCCCACATGTGGACTGCCTACCCTGTACTCTTCTAGGATACTATTGTAACCATGGGTTTGGACTAAGTTTTGGCTTTCTTCTGAGTGTAGTCATAATTGTCTCTGGGATTATTCATCCATCCATCCATCCATCCATCCATCCATCCATCCATCTTTGCATTTCATGTATTCATTCTTACTTATTAAGGGCTTAGTCTAAGCTGGGCCTTATGCCTAGTGCTGGAGATACAGTGGTTCCAAGACAGACATTACCCCTGCTCTAGCAGGGGAGACAGATAGTTAAACATTTATAGTAAAGTGTGATTAGTAGCTCTCTACACATCTACCTGAGCAGGTGGGTCAAATGCCAAATTCCCATACATTCTTTATGGCCCTGTGTCTCTGTGGGCATATAGCTAAACCCTGCTGAGGCCAAATAGGCTAATATTTTTGGTTCTCTTATTGAAAAATTTAGGGAGAAAATATCATTTCAAGTCAGAAAACAAGCACTAATATTATATTCGTATTTATATAATAAGTCTTCAGATTTATATGGAGTTTTACCACATACAAATTCTTTCATTTACAGATCTTACTCCATCTTCAGAGGATACCTGTGAGGTGCAGGCAGGGTAGGTATTATTTCCACTTTCATTCATAGAAGTTAAAGTAGCTTTAGCAAAGTTTAAAGCTGACACTAAAAACAGGCCTTTTTAATGCTAATATGAAATTCTATCCACTTCATTAATAATCCAATGGGGACTTGGACAGTTTCTAACATCTTAGTAATGCCAGGTACAGGTTTCACTATCTACATTTTGAGACAGGTAAATGCCCAGAGGTTAGCCTTGGATGTCACCTGTTCTGAAAAAGTGACAAAAAATAACACAGAGAACTTTAAAGTATTGATTTATCTTCCATTAAATGTTTATTACTTTAGTCTATGAAACCAAGTAGGGAGGTAGAGAGATGAAATCATTTGTCTCTTATCTTTGAAAGGTGTGAGATCATTACTGAACCCTCAGAAAAACAGCAGGTAGCTCTTGAAACATGTTCCAAAGAGCGCTTGGAAACTTTGATTCATGGCTGAGGCTGTAATGTGGCATTTTCCTCTCGCCACCCTTTATGGCAAAGACTCATCCTTTTCTCATCTGTTATCATATTTAATTAGAGTCATCAGAATGTGCTGTTATATGTGGTTTGGTTCTTTTTTAAAATTCATATACCAGTATGACTTTTATTTCTCCAAACAGCCTGTGTCCTTGAAACTGCAGTTAAGTTTCCTAAAAGGGTCGGATTCCTTCAGCCCATCAGAGTCAGTAAGCTTTTATGATGCCAAGCTACTGGGAAACATTTAAAGGTGTCCTACCCTACCACATCCTGGCTAATCCAGTTTTCTATTTACCTTATTTCTGGAATGATGAGAAAAGTCTGGTACTCAGCATTGGATACTTAAAAATATATTTAAAATATGGAATTTTTCGTTTTTATGTAGATTCTGCAAATGCAGATAAACCTTAAAAGTGATTTTATGGCATCAGGATCACTTTGAAGCAAGAGTATTATAAAAAATTTAAAAAGCCATTTCATAACTCCATAATTTTCTTAAGGAGAGAGCAACCTGAGATCCACTGGGGGGAGGTCAAAGGGAATTGTGACTGTCACCCTGTTCCTTCTTTGCCCTTTATCTTCAGGTGATTCTGTCACTTGGTTTTATAGAATGGAGCGCTTTCTCCTGATGATTCTCACCTGCTCTCTGATCCCCTAGGTATAAATATTCATTCTCTAAAGATTTTTCTGAGTGGTAGTATATAAACTAGTCACCATGGAAGCCCCATGGGGGATACTGTATTGATAGGGAGAGAGAAAAAAAAAAAAAACCTTAAAATCTCCAATGATATGGCTCTTTTAAAATTAATTTTTTTTTCTCAAGGGATTTAATCAAAAGCCGTCACAGGATGGCAAAGTAAGCTGTTAGTCTGTCTTTGAAACTGCTATTTCTTCTAAGTTGAGAAGACTCTCTATTCTGTATGGATTTCATCAGTTCATGTAACAGCTCCATGTAAATAACTACAGAAAATCAACAAGTATAAATCATAACTATACAATAGTACACCCAGACATAGGGATGTATCGTTCCTTTAGGAGGAGAAACAAACCCTGGTTTAAGTATTAGCATGAATTTAATTAACTGAAAATCCCCTGTAACTTTATTCTTTTTAATTGTTTTCTCAACTTTCACTCTAAAAGTAGAAGACCCAAACACACCCAAGACGATCATGCTAGATGATGACAATTTGAATCGTGATTGTTCATATTTGGTAACATGCAAAATTTAGTTCAATTTTCAGCCACAGTATCAAATCCTTCACAACATCCCTTCTTTAGTAACATTTTACTCAAAGAAAATAAACACTGTTTTCATATTGAGCATTGGCTTTGGAAATGCATACTCTTCAAATGGCTGAAAGAAAACTCTCTCTTTATATTTATGAGTTAGCCACCAAAACCTTGAATCAGGTGGAGATCAGATTCTATGACTTAAACACTATTTCAAGAATTACTTATCATGAAGTATTATTTTACGTGCTTTGGGAGCAAAAAGTTGATAAGGATGCTTTCTGTTCTCAAGGATTTCTAGTGGGAAAAGGTTTGTGTCGGTGTATGTTGTGGAAGCAAATAATTCCAAAATAATTGTTAAAAGCCCAGTGACTTAACATACCACAAGTTTGTTTCTCGCTCACACAACATGACCAGTGAGGTTGGCAGGAGGCGCTTTGGCACGGGCTAACGAGGGCTTCATCGGGACACATGCTTCCAAGTTCACCAGAGCATAGTGGGAAGAGACTAGGGACCACACACTGGTTCCTAAAGTTTCTTCTCAGCAGCGACATGGCACTTCTGCTCATATTTAATAGCCAGAGGAAGTCCTATGGTCACATCTAGCTTTAAAGGGGGCACATGTAATTCTACCATATGCTCGGGGTGGGGGAGGGGGAGGGAGAGAACTGGCAATATTTGATGAACAGCACTAATGCTGATGAGGGAACAGAAGGCTGACTGAAGACAGCATAAGCTGACACCCTACAACCCCTCCCCACCCCCTACTCCTGGGTGAGACAAGTGTGACATTCTTCCAGGAATCTCCCAACTATCTTAATGTTAATGCCTTACCAGAGGCGTGAACAACCTTAACTTGACAATGTCAAGGCCTCCATTATCTTGTAGGTCCTCCTTAGCATATGAAAGTTCTTTCAAAACCTCCCCTTTTCCTTACCTCCCCCAACTCCTAAGCATATAATCAGCCATCCCTCACAATCCCGGTGCAGCAGCTCTTTCTGCCCATGGATTGTGTCCCTGTGTTTTAATAAACCACCATTTTGCCCCAAAGACATCGCAAGAATTCTTTCTTGGTCGTCGGCTCCAGACCTCACCCCACCGAACCTCACCTATAGTCCAAACCACATCAATGCTACCACAGAACAATGAGATGTGTGTGCTGCCAAGTATCCCTAATGCCATCAGAGGTGCCAGATCAATGGGCTGTCATAGAATTTTAAGAGAAACAGCAGAATGCCCTGGATTGCTTACAAGTGCATTGTCATCCATGAAAAGGTGAGATGTACAGATGGACCCCCCCACCCCACCACTGCCAGTCTCTCAGTGTCAGTCAGGTTGATGACTTTCACAGAAGAGGACAGTGCTCTTATAAAGGGTGTGGGAATACCAAGAAGGTAGAAAAACAAAGGACGGATGGTCTTCACAGTAAAGATAGATACACAGTCACATGATGTGCTAATTCAGGTCTGCTATGAAGCAGATGCCAAAGGTGATATTGAAAATGCAAGAGATTTATGGAGGGAGCAGGAGAAGGTGAGGAGAGCATTCAGACTTTGAAGTGGGTTTGCTACCTGTAGAAGGAGAGAGGGAAGGAAGGAGAAGTCTCAGACTACAAAGCATTTCTTGGGAAGGCTGATGGGAGGTGTGCAAGCCAAAGGCCCCCACAGGAGGGGCCCCCCAGTTCTTGGGATGGGTCTGTCTCTGTGCTTCTGATGTGCTTAGTGACTGGCTGGGAGCAGCACATGACAAACACAGGCTTGACACAAATGTAGTTGAAGAAGCAAGGCGGGCAGCTGAGCCTGCAGACAATTAGGCCCCTGCAATAAGAAATGTGAGTGGTATGTTTTTATGACCACCATACTTGATGTTCAGGACTGCTCTTACTTGGATGATTCCAAAGAAAACTAACAACTGGTATATTATAAGTAATCTTCAGAGGTTAAGAAATGTTAATTCATCATTGAGACCAAAGTACAGGGCTGTTGTCTGAGGCCTTGTATAGTCTGGAGAATTCCAGAGAGGCTGAGACCCCTAGGCCACCTAGGAACTGAGATGTTCACTAAAAAAATACATGGGAGTTTGTTGTGGTTTCCAATATCCAAACCAATCTCAGGCAAGGTTGACCTCCCGAGTCTATAAAACACTTTCATTTTCAATGGGTTTTCCAGGCCATTCTAAGCCCACTGTACCTTCTTATCTCCCTAATGGACAGGCATATCCAGATGAGAACTAGACTAATTGTGGGCTAGATTTGGTAGCAGCTTGGAGAAGTTGGCTAGGAGCTTTCTTTTTTTCCTCTTGCATTTATTTTACCATCTGACGTACTGTACGTATGTCTTTGGAAATCTTCCTCTAGGTATACTTAATGCTTTTTCTTTACTTCTTCTTCTTCTTTTTTTTTTTTTTTAAGTAACCTCTACGTACAATGTGGGGCTTGAACTCAACTCCAAGATCAAGAGTGGCATGCTTTACCAACTGGGCCAGCCAGGCGCCCCTACTTAATGCTTTTCTAAGTTTAGAAAAATAAATCAACCAAAAAACCTCTAGAAAATAAAAATAGAAAATTAGGGACTCAGAGTCTATACATTAAGAACATGTGATATGCATGTAGAAGTTTCTAGGTGATAGAAATGAAAGTAGAATTGCTGTCATGGGGGGGAAACTGATGGCTTATACAGAAAACAGAATAAGGTCATTGAAGCAGTATTCCATTCACTCTCCTACCAGTATTCAGAATTGGAATTCGCTACAAGCTATGAGGGGATGGTTTTTGGCTTTGCTCTGAAGGAATGACTGCATATCTCAAGTCCAAAGACTTGGAAGACTATCTGCATATGAACCTGGGTAAGGCAATATTGCATAGGAGGGAAGTCTCTTTTATTTATCTGAATAAATAAGGGTCAGAAGAGAGAGGATTTTTGTATTCCTTGTCAAATCCAAGCATTTCTCGTGTAATCTCACCCACTTGGAACACCTTTATGGACCTAACACTTACCCTCTCTTTTAAGGGTTAGCATCAGCATTTCACAGCCCTGCTGCTCTTGATCTGATGCTTTCTATGCCACACATCTGGTATCTGTGTTCTACCTTGATTTTCTCACTAACAGATTCCCACTTGGAGTAAAAGAATAGTATCCTGTATATATTTTACACTTTCCAATCAGTGCGCATACATACACACCCGCACACATATGTATACATGCACACACCCTCCCTCCTCACATAAACATATTCTTCTTCCCTGATTTTTTTCTCCTTTGCATTTATTACCATCTGACATACTATATATATTAGCATCCTCTCTTTTTATGTAACTGACTGCTGACTCTTATTCAGAGTAACATAGGCTTGACCAGGGTTGGATTAATTGTTTACTACTGATCTCTAGGCTTCTAATAGTACCTAATTTAACAGCTGCTTAATAAATATTGAGTGAATTAGTGAATTATATACTTTGTGTTTTGGTATAAATTTTAAATCATACATATTAATGTGTTCCATGTTTATATTTATATGTATATCATATGTATAATATAGTATATATAGTTATGTATTTTCATGTATGTTTACATTTTGAAACCATAACTTTAATCTTTTGAGTTCCAGATATTTAAAATATCAACAACACAGATTTAGATGTTTGGGTTATTTGCAGATATTGATAACTATGATGAGCAACTATTTGTTCTTAACACATACGATAAAATATTCCTCACAGTATACACTATAGTATAAGAGTATTTTTACAGTTTTAGTGACTGTGGAAAATCTAGTAACAGAAAGGAAAAAGAATCCTTAGAATCAGAGGGGCCTAAAGAGAGGGAACTGGATTAGCTGGTCTTTGCTCTCTACTGCCATCTGCTGTTGTGTTGGGAACACAACAGCGAACATATCAAACATCTACAACTTGAGAGCTAGGACTCTAGAAACCACCTGAAACCAACTTTCATATGTACAGCTGAGAAAAAAGAGACATGAGAAATTCAGTGACTTGCAAATGTGTTATCTGTTTTGTTATTAGCAGAGCAGGAAGTGCTGTTCAGTGGCAAAAACTAGTTCTGGAGTTAGACTTAGTTTAGCATTTTGGCTACATGGCCTTTGGCAAATGACTTAGCCTTTCTAAGTCTCAATGTCCTTTTGGGGTTAATAATATTTCCATTATATGATTTACATGAGAATTAAATGTGATAGATATATGATATCTCTATCACCTGCCACACACATGACTGCTGTGTTTACAAAATAGTAATTATTACTGGGGCGTCTGGGTGGCTCAGTCAGTTAAGCATCTGAATCTTGGTTTCTGTTCAGATCATATCTCAGGGTTGTGAGATCGAGCCCCAAGTCGAGCCCTGCGTTGGGCTCCACACTCAGCGCAGAGTCAGTTTAAGACCGTTTCTCCCTCTCCCTCTGCCCCTCCCCACTGCATGTGCATACTCTCTCTCTTTCTCTAAAAAAAAAAAAAAAAAAAAAAAAAAAGAAAAGCAATTATTACTATCCTGCTTGCATGTAAGCTCTTCCATGGCAAAGGCATTTTGTCTTTAAATTCCCAGCGAGATAGTATCTGAAGCACTTGGTTCATAATAGGTACTTAATAAATATTTCTTGAATAAATGAAAGAGGGAGGTGCCTCACATCTTATTAAAATTACACTGGAAATCATATACCGGGAATGATGAATCTGTGTTGTAAAGTACAAGTTATACTGGCCAATTTATCTCTTCATTTGATTTTCACGAAGTGACCTAACCTGTGAATGTGTGAGTGTGTTTCATAATTTCTAGTTCTGTTTCAGAATATTCATGTTGACTACTTTTTGATTCAAACAGAGTTTATAAGCAAATGCTTAATTCCACATTTTCCACCCCAATTTCTTTCACAACAGCTAAATATCAGACTTGTTTAGTACCTCCCCAGAAACCATATGTCTGTGATGAATCATAATTCTGAAAGAAGACTATTAGTCTTGGAAAATTATGTGATTCAGATACTGAGAAGTTATATGAAAGTTACTTATAAAGATAAGTAGTTTCGAGTAACAATTTATGAAACCATTCCTCATTTTCCAAAATCTAAGCTGAGAGCCCAGTTAAAAAAAATCAATTAACCTCTGACTAACAATTAATGAGTAACAATCCAGGTGTTAAAACATCTGTAGTCAGTAATAGCAAGAAGACAGTGAGAATGGCAGTGAATGGTGACAAAACAGCCATAAGCATCTTAAATATAGTATTTGTCCCTCTCTAATCTTACTTCTTTCGGTATGAGTAATATTATCTGTAATCTATTCTGTGGGTTCCTTATGGAGTCTAAAATTAAATTTGATGAAGTATTTAAGAACAGAGTAAGCAGAAGAGTGCTTATAAAATGGATAATGGATGGCTGGAAAAGAATTTTACATTATTAGGGTTTTAAATTTAGAATTTATACCCTTTAAAGCAAGTTGTCAAAGGGCGGGCAGGAAATTGGTATTGATGTATTGATGGTAAACTTGTCACATTTGTCTACTATCTCTTTTGCTTCAAGCCCTGGAAAATTATGGAAACAACATATGCCATATATATATATATATATATATATATATATGAGAATATATATTTGAGAATATATATATATTTTGGAAACAATGTATTTTTTAAAGCCTCCACAAAAATCACCAAAAGAAAAAAAAATAAAAGGAAGAAAAGACTACCACCATCAGAAAAGAGTTAATTTACAAAATCTCTGAAAGATATAAAGCATAAGTCATGAGAAAGGGAAGGAAACAGGCTGGATAAATACATCCCCACAGCTGACTGCCAGAAAGATGAGAATGAGGCTTTCCTGTGTTAACAGAGGCAGGATCAACAAGGAATCATGAAGGAAATCCCCAGGCTGATCAACTGGGTAACTATTTGCGCAGTGGCTGAGAGGTTCAATGTAAGCATGTTTAGCCTCCAGGATAAAGTAGTGAACATAGGCTCTGGGAATAGAAAGGGCCCAGGTAGCTAGTGTTACCTAGAAGGTAAGATGGAGGCGCACCTGACTGCAATGAGCCTGAGTGTCTCCCCTAAGCCAGATCTCATAATCAGAACTTGTATCCTTAGGGGTGGAAACAGACACTGGCAAACGCAAACGAGAGTAGACCACAAAGAATAATTAAGCCATTGCTAAAAATCAATACCATCAAAAGAGAAAGACAAAACTCAACAATAAAGAGAATACCCTAGGAGACATGTATAAAAGAGCAAAGGAAAGGCTATAGTAAATGAGTAATATCTTTATACATATTAGAGTATTACATGCACTAAACAAGAATACATTAATTAGACAAATAAATATAGAGATAGTATCTGAAGTACTTGAAGTACATTTAAATCACGAGTATTAGAAAGAATCAATAGTGTGGCTAAACATTATTGCATCATTGGTCTTATAACTGAGATGTAAGAGAAGTAGTATATTAATGAGACAGGAGATAAAGGGGAGGAAATCTCCCCAAATATAACATTAATGAACAATGAGATAAAAATTGTAAGAAAAAAGGTAAGAGAATTGCAAATAGTTCTACAAGTTCCAACATTTGTTTTATAAAATCATATTAAAGAGGAGAGTGGGAGAGTAAATAAGTTAATCAACATATCCAGAACTTAGGAGTCATAAGGGTTTAGGCAGAGAAGATCTTCTAACTGTCAAAAAGAGGGACTGAAGAGGCTGAAATGACACATTATGCTGATGTTTCAGAAAGTAAGAATAACATGCATTCTTGTAGGCTTCTGACTTAAGAAGGAGAATCAGTTCTATAGATTTCCTTCTTAAGTGTCCTGACAGCGAGCAGTATCTTCAAAATTCAGATGGAAACTGTTATTGAAACTCTGATTTTATGCCTAGCTAAAGTAGCCTTTATCTTGAAAGATAGAAAGGGTTTGTATTCTCGTGATGCAAGACATCTACCTAAGAAAAATAAAATTGACTCTGGAAAATAGTGAGAACTAGTTAAACATACATAACTATAAGTAATTGGTGTACAATGTGAAACAAGAATAACATTGAGGTGAGATCCCAGATGATCTCAATGTGGGATCAAGCAGGCAGGAGGAGTGAAGAAGTTTGTCAGAAGAAAGTGAAAACATGTTAATGTTCTTATCTTAAATTGTGGAGGGATACAGATACTGACAAATCAATACATCGATCAGTATGCTAAAGATTTAAACAGAACTCCTACAGGGCTAGAACTAACATTCTTGAACATTAGGAGGAAAAAAAAAATGAAAAGAAAATTGGTGAAAACTATAAAAGAAAAGAAAAAAATTACAAACAAAATCGGTCATTATTCCAAACATGAGTTATTACAGCATATTCAAATGGATAAAATCCCTTGCTTAAAAGAGAGACTCTTGCATAATGTGAAACAACAAAACGTCTGCTTACAACAGACATATCTAAAACAAAATGACAGAAATGTTGATAGTTAAGTGGATTTAAAAAGTAAACCAGACTATTAGGTGGCTCAGTCAGTTAGGCGGCTGGGTGGCTCAGTCAGTTAGGCGGCTGCCTTCAGCTTAGGTCATGATCTCAGGGTCCTGGGATGGAGCCTTGCGTTGGGCTCCCTGCTCAGCTGGGAGTCTGCTTCTCCCTGTCCCTCGGCCCTTACCCCTGCTCGCACTCTGTCTCTCTCTCTCAAATGAATAAATAAAATCTTTAAAAAAAAAAAAAAGTAAACCAGACTAATAATAACAAGAAAGGAGGCAAGGAAACTATATGAGATAAAACAGAACGCATGACGAAGAGCACTGAACAAGACTAAAAGAGATATATCTGTATAGACAAAAAGGTCTAATGCACAAAGATGGGATAATAATCATAAACATATAGAATAGAGCTTTTTAAATATATAGAGCAAATATACATATCTATATAAAGCAGACCTAAATGCATGCTTCCCAGAAATCTACCTAAGTGATTAAAAAATTTTTTTAAAGTAAATAAAAGCACTGTTTCTCAGACTTTAGTGACTATAAGCATCATCAGAAACTAGTCTTACATAAAAAACTAGTGTTATTGTAAGGCCATAATCTTCATTCTTACCTCTATTCAATCAAGATATGCTTCTTTGGGGACCCCTAATAATTTATGAGGAATGTGATTTTTTATCAGAGAATCTAAGTTAATGTGGGAGATTGATTATTTTTGTCTATTTTAGATACTTCAAAATTTACTATTATGCCTAATTCTATAATATGAACATAAATATTTGACTTATTTTCTTAGGACTGATTTTTAGAAATGGAAAATATTAATTTGAAAACTAAATATAAATATATACATATGCATACGGGTATGTTTGTATATATATTACATATCTAGTGTGCATGTATATATATATATACACATACGCACTGATACATATATATATTCAAATATCTGATTAAAATATTTCTTGGAAAAGCAAAATTATTGAGAAATCCTTGGTCCCTATTTGAGTCTTTCTTTGGGACAATTAAATATTAATATAAACATTTTCTCATAAGAATATAATAGAAATGCCTGATTGGCTCAGTCAGTGGAGCATGCAACAAGCCCCACGCTGGGTGTAGAGATTACTTAAAAAAAAAAAAGAATAATATGTACATCTAAAGGATAAATCTTATGACTGTTTAAATTTCTCCTGGTCAATTATCCATTTGCTATTTCAAATGCTTTATAATTTAATGATGTGAAGCACAACTAACCAAATCTGAGACTGCCCAGCACAGCACTCATTCCCAGAACCCCAAGAAATGTCCATCAGCATTATTTCAGGAAAATGACATGGCTGCCAACACATTCCAAGGTAGAATTATCTCTAATAACAGTCCCATTATATTAATGATTAATATTTCATAATGAATAATGATGACACTGTTTTGAAATCCTTTCCACAAAAAATTTTTTTTCTGACATCATAATAGGTCTAAAAAGATGGGCCTGCTTGTCTGAGCGATCTTGAAGGTGAAGAGCAAGAGGCAATGATTGCCTTCTTACTTGGAGGCTGTCATGATTTCTCTCCATTCAAATATCCATTCACGTTACAGGAAGAATGGTCAACTTTGTAATTCAAAATTTCCATTGCTCCTAAGTATATTGCAGCCCCCAGCTGCAATGCAAGAGAAGAGTTTCAGTTTGACTTAAGGTCATATATGCTTTTAAGGGTGTGTTCACACACCTGTGTCTACATTTTAATTATCTCTTGGTTCCTGCAGCTGCCTAATAAAGACTGAGGGCATATGCTCTGCCTGCCTGTGTTACATACCCCAGAAGAACAGATGATGAATATTAAACAGGTACACTGGTTCTGTGTAGACATTCAGCATCATGGAACAAAGACTCCAAGTCAATGTTTTTCTGCAGACTTTTTCTTTAGAACAATTCTCTTGAGCCAAGATATTTTAGAAGCACAAAGCAAGAAAGAAGCCCTTACTGTATTTTTAACTGAAATCTGACTTCACTGGGAAGGTGAAAAACTTTTTTCCCCCCACAGATTGAGACTGGCCTCTCTAAGTTGTGATCTGTCCTAAATAGTCAATGTATTAATCACATTAGAAATCAATGTTCTTCACCTTCACTGTCATCATCAACATCATTTTCTTAATTTTCATTATCTTTATAGTTATAAGCATTATGATTTACATATAAGTGTTAACTCACTTAACTCTCTCAACCCCATGAGGGAGGTATTGTTATTACACCTTGAATTGACAGATGAGACTAAGGCAAGGGCATTTAAGTGAGTTACATATCTTTACAGTGTTAGTAAGGTTGGAGTCAGAACTTGGGCTCAGAACTTACTCTATAAGTAAGTCTGCTTAATTCAAAATCCGGCTCCCCCACTACAAACAGTGAGACTGGAGGCAGGTTTCCTAACCTCCCTGAATCTTAGGTTCCTCATCCTTAAAAGCAGCACATAATAACAGACGTGCACCATGAAGATTAAGATTCAAGGGGGAGGAAGGGAAATATCAAGTAGAAAGAGGCAAGATTGGGCAAACAGGGTGGCATAAGCGCTTTTTATATTCATGCTGTTACCCACAGATGTCAAAGTTACCAGGTTCTTAACACATAACCAAATTACAAAAATAAAGAGCAGGGTTTGGTGAATGCCAGTTTCTTACACAAAGTGGACTCCAGGGTAAAAATCCATACAGACCCGAGAAGACACAGCTATTTATCTGAGAGGAAAATAGAATTAAGAGTTCACACTTTGGTGGGAGAGAACGAAGATATTAAAATATCCTGTCATCACTAAGATAGTATGTTTTTCTAGGGAGAAGATTTATTCATTTTAATCCTCCAACTTTACACTTTCAAATCAAGAAAGTCACCTTCAGGCAGTGCTATCTGAGGATAATGAAGGGGAAAAAAAAAAAGAAAGAAGCAAATCTAAAAATTCTGACACAGTGTTTTAATGCATAAATCAAAGTGACCTTATTTTAATGTTAGCCAGAAACAAAATAAATAAGCAAAGAGATTCTTTACACATAGAAAACTAAGTGGACAGAAATTCTAGTAATGTCCTATGAATGATTTTCTTTCAACATCAGCTGCTTCATTAGAAATAGAGAAAAAAAAAATCTCTTTTGACCCTAAGAGGCAGTGACATTTAGATATGAGCTATCACCCGATTTTAGACTTCCCGAGTCAAATGAGTCAACAAAAACCAGGTTATTTATAGCAAAGATTTTCTTAGTTCATGGCTTAAACTCCCAGAGTTTAAACACAAACACAACCCAATAAGACTTTTTTTTTGGAGATGAAAACAAGGCCAGTGGTTTTCAACAAAAAGGTGATGGTGAAGGCATCAAAGAACATTCTTTAGAACTTATTTATGAGACAGTAACTTTATTTATAGGAACAGCTTATTTTGAAGAAAATAAATGAAATTCATCTTTTCCCTGCAACCAAATACTTATAAAACTTGAAATACTTATCAAGAGATATGCATGCAGAAGATAAGAAGAAAATGGTTCATGTAATAATCCTTGAACTAGGAGCTAATAGATAGGATTCTAGATCTAGTTCTACTATCTGCCCAAACTGACATAAGTAGTCATCTCTTGGTGCGTCAGTAACATTTTTTGGGTCAGATCGTTGGGTGGATATTTTATATCTAATGTTCTTTCTACCTCTACTGCTCTAGCTAGACACTCTTTAATTAGATTATCTCAGGGCTTGAAGAGGTTCAGCAAGTTTCTGTCTCCTAAATTTCCATAAAAATGGCTGTCTGCTCTACTTAGAAGGAAGGGAGGGAGAGAGAATCTGTTATCACAGGAATAAATCTAAAGTCTCATCACTGCCAAGTTTCTATAATTGCAGCATGACCCCCAGAAACTCATGTTAATGTTAGTCTTAATTTTGGAAGGCAAACCAATTGCCAAACATCTAAAAAAGTTAATATATTATTTAAAAATAGTTTTGCCATGTACATTATTATGCCAGATGTCTTCTCCCCCATAGGCAAGCAATTTTGTTTAGCATTTTAAGTATCAAACCACAGCTAATCTATGTTTGCCAAGCTTAACCAATATCATAAACTCCTAATCGAACCAACGTAACATGCAGTTTTCTGAAAACTTCAGATAAAAACCATTTGTGTGTCATCGAACTTATCCTTTCTTGTCCCGTCAGTGCAAACATTAGTTTTCATTGAGCGTATCTTTTCTGGCATACTGTTGGCATTCAGAAAATGTTTCCTGAATAAATGGATGAGTCACCACACCTAACACACATAGGACAAATCAGAGTATTAAAATTTCCAGGTTCTGCTAAAGAGATTTTGTTTCTTGCTCAGAACATTTTTCTCCTTTTTCCATTAATCTAAATTTTGAAAGTCAAATCTTAGTTCCATTAGTTTTCTTGACAGTAAAAGGACTTTAAACCTTTTCCACTTCAGAATCCCCACGTTTTACCAATGGGAATTTTCCTCTTGTTTACTTCATGGGGGCAGCCACTTGATATTAAACAGCTTTCTCAACATCACTACATTAAAAAAAAAAAAAATCAATGGCAATTGTTTTTCCAGATAGGCTTTCTTATTTCAATTCCATATGGTGCCAGTGCGTAATAGCAAGAAATCTTCAACCATTTTATTTTTTAAATGTTATTATGTTATGCTAATCACCATACATTACATCATTAGTTTTTGATGTAGTGTTCCATGATTCATGTTTGCGTATAACACGAAGTGCTCCATTCAGTATGTGCCCTCTTTAATACCCATCACCAGGCTAACCCATCCTCCCACCCACCTCCCCTCTAGAACCCTCAGTTTGTTTCTCAGAGTCCATAGTCTCTCATGGTTCGTCTCCCCCTCCGATTTTCCCCCCTTCATTTTACCCTTCCTACTATCTTCCTTTTTTTTTTTTAACATATAATGTATTATTTGTTTCAGAGGTACATGTCTGTGATTCAACAGTCTTAAACAATTCACAACGCTCACCATAGCACATACCCTCCCCAATGTCTATCACCCAGCCACCCCATGCCTCCCACCCCCCACCACTCCAGCAACCCTCAGTTTGTTTCCTGAGATTAAGAATTCCTATCAGTGAGATCATATGATACATATCTTTCTCTGATTGACTTATTTTGTTCAGCATAATACCATTTTGATAAGATTGCTAGTTCTAGGCTTCTGGGCTGTGACTGGGTCAAACTTTTTTTTTTTTTCCCTTACTGTGTAATAAGAAATAACTAGGAAACAAAAATACTTTCTTTTTCTACCTTTCTTAACAAATTCAACAAAATAAAAAACACTCAACCAACTGGAATAGAAAATGACCTGAATCTCTAATAACTAGAGAGAATTTTAGCAACTCTACACGATTTGAAAGCACCTGTGTTTCCTTATGGCTATAGTCACATGCGAAAAATGTGATTGGGCTCCTGATTAGTTTATTTCATCCGCAGGTAACTCTGTTTCTAAAATGTGTACAGTAAATAATGAGTGACAAGGATCTCATGGAACAAAAGCAGAGGCAGCTTGTTTTGTCTGGCATCATTAGACTGGAAAACAACAGCAAGCTTAGAATGCTATTCAGTTATTTAGAGCATAAGTATTAACAATAGCATTAAATGAGACAACAGATTTAACTTTGATTATTTCTTTCCAACAGCAACAAGTCAAGCACTGTTTGTCTTTATAGAGCTGTTCTTTGTTCGGTTGTATTTAAATGAAACATGAGTTTATAATGCCTTACAAGAGACATGTTGATAATCTAAAAAGAATCCAAAGATTTTTTTTTAAAGAATCTGCTGTCTGTATCTAATAACGGAGCTTATTGTTAGATCTGAACCCACCAGAGCTCTAAGATTCCTTCCACAGTTAACTCTCATGATCTCTTCTTTGCTTCTCCCTCATTGCATGAAGCCACATGGCTGGAGGTGCAGAAGAGAGAGCCGAACCTTCATTTTTGTGGTTCTCAGCTCAGTGTAATTTCCCCCAAATATGCTGTTTTTCTTGTTGCCTTCAACACCTTCTTGCACTTTATTTTTAAAAAATTATGTGTAATGAAGAGAGCTCGCTGTAGTTGGTACATTTGACTGGATCTGGCATAAACTTGCCAGAACTGAGAGTTAACAAAAGTACAGTAAAGGCCTCATCTACCAAGGCATTCAAAACCTAATCTATACCTTGCAAGTGTTAGCACTGTATTTTCATGTGTAGAATAGATGCAAAATGAGGAATTAAAATGATGAAGTAGAGAAAAACAAAAGAAAAAAAAAACCCTAATGTGAAACAGCTACGGTTTGGAAAATGAAGGGTTTTCATAATCTGTTTGGAGGCATCATTTCTAATGTGACTTGATGTAAATACTCTGCCCTCTTGCATTTATATTACATCATCCTCCCATTTTCCTCTCTCACATACCTTTGTCTTCTTTATTTCTTCATAGTGTTTATCATGATTTCTTTTTTTTTTTTTTTTTTTAAGATTTTATTTATTTATTTGACAGAGCGAGAGCACAAGCAGGGGGAGTGGCAGGCAGAGGGAGAGGGAGAAGCAGGCTCCCTGCTGAGCAGAGAGCCCGATGTGGGACTCGATCCCAGGACCCTGAGATCATGACCTGAGCTGAAGGCAGACGCTTAATGACTGAGCCACCCAGGCGCCCTCATGATTTCTTATTATATAGTGAGTGATTGTTTGCTGATGTTTGTTTCTTTCACAGGACTGAAAGAGGGTGTGAGAGCAGGAACTGGTTCTGCTCATTCCAGATATCCAATAGATATTGGTTGAATTAATGTATGAATGGATTACCTTTATGCTCTGCTACCCAAAGGTCCATGGTTAAAGCATGAGATTTTGTCCCGGGGCACCTGGCTGGCTCAGTCAGTGGAGCACAAGACTGTTGATCTCGGGGTCATGAGTTTGATCCCATGTTGGCTGTGGAGATTACTTAAGGGAAAACAAAAAAAAAAGAATGAAGGCGCCTGGGTGCCTCAGTTGGTTAGGCGACTGCCTTCAGCTCGGGTCATGATCCCAGGGTCCTGGGATTGAGCCCAGCATCGGGCTCCCTGCTCAGCGGGAAGCCTGCTTCTCCCTCCCCCACCCCCCCTGCTTGTGTTCCCTCTCTCACTGTGTCTCTCTGTCAAATAAATAAATAAAAAAGAGTGAGATTTTGTCCTTTAGGTATTTTATCATCTAAATGCATAACTAATGCAAATATGTCAAGGGAATGAATTAAATAAATCAGTTAAGTAACCAGTGGTATTTTAACACTTATTTAAAAGGTGTTCAATTCTAAGTAGAGAAGAGCCATGGCTGAAATCAACATTCCCATTGATGTTTAACCTCCTAAATTTTATAGATGATACCAGGAAAAGCAAGCTATTTAGGAGTATAAAGATGCCAAAGCCATATGGAAATTTAAGCTAGTTATTAGATTATCTTTGCAGGTCATTTTGGCATTCTGTGAAGGAAAGCATTTGGTCAAGAGCTCTGAACCATAAGAAGTGGCAAGTTTACCTAACAGCAGTTTAAACAGGCCATGCAAACACACAGAATGTGAAGCCGCCCATGGGGGATTACCGCTAGACACTGAGGGCAATGGCGTGACGACTGTTAAATGGGTCATGGGGTTTTCAACATTGGAAGCTTTCCTATGCATTGAAAACAAGATACTTCCCTAGGTGCCTTTTTAGGTTTCTAAGTTTAAGGGAAGCTGAATACTTTCTTTTAGGGAAATAAGTTATCAAAAGCTTGAGACTTGATAGTAACAGTGAAATCTAATCTTTACTATCCTCACACAGATCCTTCAAGAAAGCCTATTCTGTATAACTAATCCATTTAACACTGAAATATCGAGAGATTAAAACACCTCCAATCAATAACTGAGGCAAGCAGGACCAGCATTAGATCAGCTGCTTTGACTCATGAAGCTCCGAAGGACACACTTGCCAAGCTACACTCATTTATATGTAAAAGAAATCAGTTGAATAGCTAGCCCAGTTTAAGACCAGTGGTCATAAAGCACACTCCGAGTCTTTGAGGAGGGACCCATGGTTTGGTATTTTCAGTTTTTCCCCACAATGACTCATGAGCAATCTGGGTTTACCGTCTCCAGTGTAGCTGAAAGTGTCAAGGTGAAGTACACTTGATCTTAGCCAAAAGGCCGAGAAGCGATGTGTCAAGGTGAAGTAAAGCCCGACATGTTTCACACATTGGATCTGATTAAATCCTCTGAATCTCCATGTTACAGATGGAAAAATGGTGCACCAAGAGGTTATATAAATGCCTATGGTAGTACTTGTGCCACAATTTTAAAAGACAAGGATGGGCTTTCTAACTTACTTGGAAGTACTTTTACATGAGCTGGCAACTTCGTATTCAGTAACGTTTGCTGACTGGAAGAATGGAGGTTTAAGGGAAGAAGGTGGAGATAGGGATGGAAGTACAGATGTGTCTTTCCTTACAACCTGTCGACTCTTCTATCATCTGCTTCCACATGAATCAGAGGTGAGTGGAGTGTGTCCAACTTTGAAGTAGATAAGATTCACTAGCTTGTTAACAACGAGATTTCTGAAAATTCAGATTCTGTAAATCTGAGTGGAGCCAGGAATCTGTGATTTAAACAATCTCCCTCAAGTACACCTTAAACATTTTGAAGAAATGGGACGTTTCTTCAAACCAACCACTAACCAACAGATGTACCTCTCATAATAAGTTCCTGTCATAGTTTAATTAAATGCTCATCAAATTCTTCTTTGTTAAAAATGTTAAGAAACAAGACAAAAATAACGTGAGTACCTTAAGCTACATTAGGAGTCATTTGATTCCCTTTTTTTAGGTAATTCCAATTTTAAAGGGAATTTCAAGTTGGATTTTGTTCTATTAGAAATGCTTTATGACATTTAGTCAAAGAGCTACATTCCTATTTACCGGGAACAATAGACTCCAAGTTCTTTTCTATGCCTAAAAATAGACATATGGTAATGCTTTCCTCTATAAAATTTGCTTTTGAGGAACCTGGATTTAATTTTAAATCCCACTTCACTGTGCCACACTGTTGCTTTTTGTGAAGTCTCTTATTAAACATAACTGGAATGATTTAAAGTAAAACATAAATTAAGGAAATGAGCTGGACTTTTCCAGATGGCTATTTTTCTTGTTTTTGATCTGATGGAGGAAACGTATGTTTGGAGAAGTAGAAAGTGACAAAGACCGTCTCTGTGACCAAACCCCAGCCAGGCTCCCCTGAGCCCTTCCTCCTCTAGGCCTCAACCTTGGCCTGTAAAGACTTGAACAAACACGGACGGTTTCTAACTGCTCCAGGCTGCATCCCTAGGTGACCAGGACCCCAGAAAGAGCCTGCCTGAGAAAACTGTTCCAGTGACACTTGAAGACAGGGCCCCAGTGTCCCAGCCTCTGGAGGACGGGAGCACCTTAACGTTGATAAGTGCCACTTAGCAAACCACATAAGTGTCATGTGGACTAACTTCTGATAAGTTCTCACTTCCCTGAGCACCCAGCTCCCATTTGCCCCCTTCCTACCTCCTCATTCTTCCTTTAAAATGACCAGTCACCTTGGTACAAATTGAAGCTGAGTTCAGTTACACTGGACTCTTTTCCTGATTGCAATACTGTATTACTGAATAAAGTCTGTCCTTACCGTGTTAGCTAGTGTCTAGTTTTGTTGGTCTTTGACAGCAGGCGTGGCACTAGATTTCACATGGGAGACCTCTGTAGACTGCCTCTATTTTTGCACATGGGGGAACTGAGGCTCTGACAGATTTAGTGACTTGGTACGGTCAGGCAGCTGGTGTCAGAACAAGATTCCCACCGAGACCTGCCTGGCTCCAAGGGCACATACTCTCTCTGCGGCTGGCTTCACGGACAGGCAACTTACATGCTCCCCTGGGGCCACGCACTTGGAAGGACCCCACGCTTGGTCTCATCCTCTGCTGTAGGTGCCTGGACATTCTTAGTACTTTTGGAGCAAGGGGCCCCTCATTTTCATTTTCCACTGGGCCCTGCAAATCAGATCGCTCCCTTCACTTCCATGGCCTGCTTCCAGTTAGGATTCTCCCAAACCTATCACGTCTCTGGAACCACAGAATTCATGATTTGAATTTGAATCCGGTGGTTTTCTTTTTTTCATTTAATTTATCCTGAGGATTTCCTTTATGGGAAAAATGATTCTTCACAAGAGCCTGTTTAACGATCTCCCCATTGCTAAAATTAGGTACGTTCTCTTCTTTTTAAAACTTGTTTTTTTATAATTGATTATCAAGGCAAGGGGCAGGTATCAGGATGGTTAATGGAGAACACACTGCACACTCAAAACTGCAGAGTACACGTCTACAAATCAGGAGGGTTTCCTGTACTCACAGGGCGTAAATATAGAAGAGATCATTTTATATTGTTCTATATGTACCAGAAGAAAATTACTGTGGCAGGCCAGGCAGTCTTGGTGTAAATGAATGGTAGAATTAAATGGGTAAATGAAGAAAAGAGAGGGAAAAATACTATTTGCAGAATCTTTCCAAATGTCAACCCCTTTAAAAATCAAGAAGCTAATTATTTACTGCACAGACAAGTCACCAAGGCAGAAAAAAAAAATATGGGTGTTCTTGAGGTTTGATTGTTTTCCCCAAGCAGTGATTATATGCATCAGCATCCGATTCACTTACATGCTAATTAGAGGCTTTATCTTCATTGAAGAATCTGCTTCCTTTAATTCAGCAAAACCAGCTTAAATCAGAAGCTTGCTACTCAGAAAACCTTTATCCTCTCCTTATCAGAGAAGAAACTTCTTTACACTCAGGACAAGACTATCAGTTTATACTTAGTCTAGATCTAGAGTTTAATAACATATGAAAATCATTTGAGAGCAAAACTGTCAATTTCTGTTTTACAAACTTTACAAGTTGTGTTTCTTTGCTGTAGCTTTTATATCATAGGGCTTCCTACTTGCAATTCACCGTGCTTCATCCGTCCCTGACCCAAAAGAAAACAAAATGGATTTTTCCATTTAAACACAGAGGGATTTTCTTAGATGACCTCAGAACATAATTACCTGGTCCAGTCAAACAACCTGAAATTAAGTCCTGCAATTTTTTCTGACCTGACCCCTTCTTTCAATGCCTCGGAGGTCTTTCTATTTCCACTCCCTTTTGAATTCTCGATTAGCTCTATTTTGCTTACTGCGGGAACTTCTTTTCAAAGTGATTATTGACTTTGTTATCAGCTTGGTTTGATTGAATAATTTGGTAACTGAAATGAAACTTATGTTGGGCAGAAACAGGAAAAGAAGGCCATTTGTGCCAAATCATTGCCTTTTGTTTATGTTTGACAGGTAGAGATTAGAGAATGCTCCACTCTGTTTCTCTCTGCTGGGGGCCATCTGAGCTGTGGAACAGTACAAGGACACTATGTGACACCATGTGGCGGGGTGGGGAAGGACTTGGGGGGAAGCTGCTGGATCTAGCTTAGGATCAGAAGGCAGAGAGGCTTTCCAATGAGCACTGTGCTTTGAAGAATATAGGCTGTCTGCCATCCACTAAACCTGGTTTGACTTCCCCATTCGACTGCTCTCTGTCTCTTCAGAGCAAAGCCCAAATAACAAAGTATGAATAAAGCTGTCTCTAAACTCTAAAATGCTAAGTAAAAATGATGTTACTAATTAACTTAGTTGAATTAACCAATAACTTAATCATTCAGTTAATATAAGCATTTTAGTGCTATAAATTTTCCTATAAATATGGCTTGAACTGCGTTTCACAAGTTTTGATGTATTGGGCTTTTATTTCCATTCCATCCAAACTGCTTTTATATTGCCCTAGGGATATTTTCTTTGACCTATGGTTATTTAGTAGTGTGGTTTTTCTATTCCAGCTTTGTTGAGATGTAACTGACATATAATATTGTGTAAGTTTAAGGTGCACTGTGTGATGATTTCATGTATGTATACATTACAAAACGATGGCCACAATAGGGACAATAAGGTTAGTAAACACATCCATCACCTCACACAGTTACAATTTTTGTGTCTGTGTGTGGTGAGAATTTTTTAGATGTACTCTCTTAGCAATGTTCAAATATTCAGTACAGTATTATAAATATAGTCACCACGCTGTATAATACATCCCCAGAACTATTTGGCTTATAACTGGAAGTTTGTACCCTTAGCCCACATTGACCTATTGTCATCCTCTTTGCCCCTGGCAGCCACAAATCTACTTTCTGTAGATTTTTTTTTTGAGATTCTACATAGAAGTGAGATCATATATTATTTGTCATTTTCTGTCTGACTTATTCAGTTTAGCATAATACCCTCAAGGTCTATCCATGTTGTTACAAATGTCAGGATTTCTTGCTTTTTTATGACTGAATAATATTTCACTGAGTAACACATAGCACTTCTTTATCCATTCATCCGTCAATGCACACTTAGGTTGTTGTTGATTTTTCCCCCATGTCTTGGCTATTATAAATAATGCTGCAATGAACTTGGGTTAAGATAGTAATTTCATTTCTTTCAGATATATACCTAGAAGTGGGCAGAATTACTGGATCCTATGGTAGTTCCATTTTTAATTTTTGATTTTTCAGTCCTACCTGAAGCCTCCTTTTTCCCTTCGATTTTTCAGTTACATAAGCCAACTAATTTCCTTTAAATTTTAAGCTAATACAAATTAGATTTTCTGTTACTGGCAGCTGAAATGATCACAACTGACATAGCTATTTTCATCAAGTAATGCACATTGACATAGACCTGAATGTGTTGGGTACTCATTTCTGTTCCTCCAACTACCGTGTCCGTTCTTGTGTCAACATTAAACGGTTTCAGTTTCTTTGCTTTATCCTTTGCGTTAGGAAACTCTATTACTCAGTACCATGTTTCCTAATAGGGACTCCCCCTCCTCTCTCTTTACACTAACTTACTGATTCCTTTGGGAGGAGAAGTGATTTATTTGATTGAGAAACTGAAGCTCTTGCTCTGTGTGTGGGACCCGCAGATCCGGCAAGCAGGTGACTTCCCTCTCTGCTACCTTCCGAGGTAAGAATCCTGTCAATGCTTTCCGGCTCAATCCACTTTCCCCAGTGGTTCTGTCCGTGACCCAGTGGGTAAGTTAAATTTGAGGGAAGAACCAGGAAGCCCAGGCTGCACTCTCCATTCTGGCTTTATTGCCAGTGAAGGAAACTGTATTTTAATTCTTAACTAGCTCATGAATTTATTCACAATTGTTTCATAATTAGGAAAGATGCTTGGGGGTTGGTGTTGAAACCCCTCAACAGTGTGTTTTGGCACCTGGTAGAGAAAGTGTCCCTCCTTTTTTTTTTTTTTTTTCCTACTTTGTCCTCCAATTTTCTTGGCTCTTCTTGCCCATTTCCTCTTTTAGAAAAATTTTCAGGTCAACTTTTCAGAACTGACGAAAACTCCTTCTTGGGGGCGCCTGGGTGGCTCAGTCGGTTAAGCATCTGCCTTTCGCTCAGGTCATGATCTCAGGGTCCTGGGATCCAGCTCCCAGTCAGGCTCCCTGCTCAGCGAGGAGTTGGCTTCTCCCTCTCCCTCTGCCCCTCCCCCCACTTGTGCTTGCTCTCTCTCAAATAATTAAATAAAATCTTAAAAAAAAAAAAAAACCAACCTCCTTCTGGGCCTTTGATTGGGATTGTATGGTGTTGAATTTATAGAGTAATGTTAGAAGAACTGGTATCCTAAACAGAGTTTTCCTATCCAGGAGCTTGGCATATTTTTCTATTTACTCAGGGCGTCTATGTACTTCCCAAATGTTTAATGGTTTTCTTCGATGTGTTTTATGTGTCTTTGTATATCTATTCCTAGGTATTTTAGGATATTGATTATCATAGTGAAGGGCATTTAAGACATTTTTTCTAACTGCTTAGTGAAGGTGTATAGGAAAACCACTGTTAGCTTATTGACTTCTATTCTGTCCAACCTGATTAAATCTTTTATTAGTTTTAATAATTTGTTGTCTATTTACCTTTGATTTCCACAAAGACAATAATATTATCTTAAGTAATAAAAGTTTGTTCTTCTCATCCCACTACACTTCTTGGATTAATTGCATTGACTAGGAATTCTATAGTGTTGAGAAGCTGATACATCCTGGTGTTAATAATTTTCATTGATAAGCAGTTAATGTCCTACCGTTGATTATGATGCTTGCTCCAGCAAGTTTGGTAACGTTTTCTCTATTCTTTGTTCACTATTTCATTCAAAATCAGCAGTGAGTTTTATATTAAATGGTGGGTTTTTTTTTAAAATTTTTTTGCAACAACCATACGTTCTTTTCTTCCTTTCTTTGTTAACATGGGGAATAACAATGGATATCTAAATCAAACTACCTTGGAATAATTAATATAAACCACACTCTGTCAGCATATTTAATTCTTTTTTAGCATATTTAATTCTTTAGATGCATTGCTATATTTTAATCACTAATAGTTTATTTAGGAGTTTTGTATCTATTTTTTTTTAAAGTTTATTTATTTATTTACTTAAGCAATCTCTACACCCAATGTTGGGCTCAAACTCATGACCACACCCCAAGACCAAGAGTCGCATCTCTTCTGACTGAGTCAGGCAGGCACTCCTGCATCCGTTTTTTTATGAGTGAGACTGGATCACAGTTTTTCTTTTTGCATATGTCTTCTCTCATCTAGTTTGGTATCAGAGTTTTGCTTGCCTTTCCTAATTAGCCAAGATATTTGCAATCTTTTTCTATTATCTGGATATGGTTTTATAACAGAAATAACTTATAAACATCTATTCTTTGTATTATATAAATTTAATTATATGGATATCATATATATCATCAATATTATATTAACAATGATTAAGAAATAATATATTGTTTTTATTTTTAAATATACAATTATCTATTTTTTCTTTTTCTTTTTTTCTTTTTTTCTTTTAAAGATTTTATTTATTTATTTGAGAGAGAGAGAATGAGAGACAGAGCATGAGAGGGAGGAGGGTCAGAGGGAGAAGCAGACTCCCTGCTGAGCAGGGAGCCCGATGCGGGACTCGATCCCGGGACTCCAGGATCATGACCTGAGCCGAAGGCAGTCGCTTAACCAACTGAGCCACCCAGGCGCCCTATTTTTTAAAGTGTAGTAGGAATAATGTATAAAATTTTCTGAATTTCACGCTTATTTTATGGATAGATTTTTGACTACCTTAATTTCTTCTGTGATTGTTCTCTTGAAATTTTCTATTCCATTAGTCAATTTTGAAAATATATATATTTTAGAAAAATAATAATTGCATCCAGAATTTTCCAATGTGTACAAGGTAATCTCTTATGCTTTCTTGAATCCACCCCCCAAATAGTTATACCTCTATTTTAATTTTTTTAGATTTTACTATTTATTTATTTATTTATTTATTTTAGTGTGCATGAGGGAGGAGGGGTGGAGGAAGAGGGATAAGGAAAGAATCTCAAGTAAACTCCCTGCTCAGCACAGAGCCCAAGACCAGGGTCTCTATCTCATGACCCTGAGATCATGACCTCAGCCAAAATCAAGAGAAGGATGCTTCACCAACTGAGCCACCCAGGCATCCCATCCCTATTTCTATTTCTAACATCATTTATTTTTAGAGTTTCCCTTTTCTGTTTGATCAGCCTTGCCAAGGGTGTGCCACTTTTACTGGGCAATTTAAGGAACCAGGCTTGATTTGTTGTTCCAACTTCAGTATTGTTCATTTTTCATTGCTGTCTCCTATGCTTTTTATTTTTGAAAATTCTTCAAATATACTGCTTTTATGATAACATTCTTTTTCTGATACATTGTTTTTAGATTACAGATTATGTATATTATTCCTATCTACTCTGTCTAGTTCTCATCCCAGAATATATAGTAGAAAATAAGAATATAATTATGAGAGATTGGTCTTGGTGACTCAACCAATCTTTTTCCCTTCTCTAAAGTAAAATAGCTTAAGGTGCAAGTCTTCCTAGTTATTACAATTATTCCTGTAACCACTCTATTTCTATTAGGTTTGTCCAATCTTCTTCCCTTCCTTTTCTTTAACTCCCAGAGAAATCATAAAACAGACTATCAAATTGTCTAGCTCTTGGACATTTACTCATTCAATGAACAATGGTTGAAACACACAAGCACACACACATCCTGAGCGCTAGCACTGTGCTGGGTGCTGGGGGACACGCAAGCGACTGAAACAATGCTCCTTCATAAAAGGAGCCTCCACTGGGGTGGTGGAGAAGAACACGCATGATATGGAATGCTCTGAGACTCTGCTTTCAGCCAAGGGGTGTACTCAGTGTTCTAAAGCCAAGATGAGCTGTCAGGGGATAGGTGCTCAGAAAGCACCATTAGTCCTGAGTGACCAAGTGATGGAAGGGTGGATGAAACAGATACCAAGCATAGAAATGGTACTCAGGTGCACAGCCTTAGTTCATAACCATGTGTAGTGCACCTTTCCTCCAGCTTTGACGTGACAGAGTAAGGGAGACAGGGTAAACTCTGAATGCTAATGGTGAAATCCCCAGTGTCACATACGCTTGTGAATTTTAGATATCATTTCTTGGGGGGAAAGGAGAACCAATAATGCTTAAGAATAGACAATATGAAATAAAAGTCTGTGATTTCAGAAGTAGAAAGCCCATTTAAATTAAACTGTAAATTAAATCTCAAGTTTTAAATTACTTCCAAGACTTTCAGTCATGCTTCCTAAAGTCATATTATATTCATTTATTATTGAATTTGTGAGCGTAATGTATTTAATTCAACTCAGCAATTTAGATTTAGTTTTGAACTTTTGGTTAACCCAAAGAAACATGTTGATGACAGGAAGTCATTGCTACTTAAAATAATTTAAATACAATCTATTTCTCACAATGTTCATTACCTCTTTAACCCCAATGTCAAGGGAAAGGAAAATTTGAAAGCAGTAATTAAACAAAAAAACTGCTTAACTTAGAAAAAAAAACTTAAAACAACTTTTTTTTTTTTAAGCAGCAGTAGCAGTAGCATATGACAGGGAAAAGAGAGATTCCTTATGTCAACTAAGAGATGAGCCTATTCAGTGCCGAGGTAGCTACGATACTGAAAAATTACTGACAGAATTATAGGTCATACAGAATCGTGAAACTTCCTGAGGACCACCCCCACCCCCCAACACACACACACACACACACACACACACACACACACCCTTCTCTGGAATTCACTTCTTTTTATAACCATTACCTGAACATCCTACTGGAAGAAATAAGCTGTCTTCTCAGCTGTTGTGCCCCCAAGCCCTGCATGTATCACCTTTCTACATCCTGAGGCTGTAGGAAGAGACCAGGAAAAGGAAGAAGTGGGAGAAATTTCATTTGTCTTTGGAAATTTTACTATTGACCATTGCATCTCCTTTAGCTCTTTGAATGACGCTGGCCAGAAATGTGCTCCCACACTTGCAGGAAGAAAACACGAAGGACCAGCAATACTTCTTTTCAGCCGGCAGAGGGAAGAGAGGAACAGAATTTCACAGATCTAGGGATGCACTGCTTATCCTCACAGACAAAAACCCAAACCAAACCCCCTATTTTCCCTCATTTCTTTAGAAAAATAGTACCTAGAAAAATAGCGTTTTTGAAGAAAGACATTTACCAGAGCTTATGCTATCAGAACAATAGATCTAATTTAGGACTTGATGTTTCTGATATAAAGACTTCCAGATAGACCCAAACTGGGTCTGAGAGGAGGCGCCACAGATCAGGATGAGCAGCCGGTGTGGCCACCGTTCAAATTTGAGTCAATTCTTAGATGAATTCAGAGTTTATGGCTTTCAGGAAGGACAAGATTCATGCATTTTGTGATCACTATTTGCTTTTAATGAATATTCAAGTCACATTCTGACAATTCAAAAATAAAATGCTCTAGATTTTCTCTAACACTCTTGTGCCTGAAACTTAGAAAGAAAATGAAAGAAAATCACATAGGCCTTATTAAAAGCAACCTAATGCCAGTACTTGTTTTAAAACTGCCTGGCTGAAACACAGCACCACTTGATTACAATTGTCTCTTTGCTGAAGCAAAACACACACTGCACTTAGATTCGACTTCAGCCTGAATCCCTTCTGAAAGGAAAGGGAGAGCCCAGTGGTGAGGAATGTAATTCACAATTCAGCTGTTTTATAAGCCCTGACACTCCCATTAGGTTTAAATGGAATCACACAGGGAACGTTCCACAAGCTGTATTTACTAGGGAAAACTGTTTTGAGGATGCCTGCCTTCTAGCAGAGGCACAGGAGTCTAGATCTACAGAGAGGACAGACCTTCCTTGACCCATCCCTTGCCCCCTTTAATCCTTTCCCTTTTTCCAGTTTACTTGTTTCCATGACCCCAAATAGATGGCAGTGTCTTCTTCCTCACCATTACAAATAAAGGAATTGCAGGGTTTCTTTCTGGGGGGACAGGTGATGGTGATGGTTGCACAACATTGTGAATGAATATACTAAAATGTGGATGGGCTGAGCTGTATGACTTGGGGCTCGGGCCATCTTGCCAGATCACACCTGAGATTGCTTTTCAAGGGCTCATGTGATTAAATGGGTCAACCGAAATCCTATCCCTTTTGCTATATAAGGGACAGTATTTCTCATGCTCACAGGTCCCATCCACACCCACAGGGGAAGAGATTACACAAGATCAGGGTTCATGGGGGGTGATGCACAGGAATCTGCCTATCACAGAGTACCTGGGGTTAAAATATTCCGTGGTTACTATAATGTTCAGAGAAGGCTAAAATGCCAACTGGTTTTAAACCCCCTGCTTCACTACTTGGCTGCTTACATTGTTTTTTTGGCTCCTAAACCACAATTGCCAGGCAGAAGCCAGTAGAGAATCTCCTGAGCTGCTACTCTTGAAATCATTTCTCACCTCCCTCGACTCACTCCTGGAATCCTGCTCTAAAAGCCCAGCCTACAGCAAGTTCAGAACTAATCCAAATCCAACTCAAATGAGTCTAATCACCATTAATCTTAACTCAGAGCATTCTGAAAATTATTTTTCTTCTTAAATCCTTACCATTTAATTCCATTTTTACTTTTCTAAAAAGGTTGTTTTTTTGGAGGGAATCATTCAAGTCTTGAAATATTAAATATATACAGTTGACCCTTGACCAACATAGGGGTTAGTTAGGGAAGTTGACTCTATGCACAGTTGAAAATCCATGTACAACTTTTGACTCCCCCAAAACTTAATTAGTAACAGCCTACCATTGACCAGAAGCCTTACTTATCAGTAAGCTGATAAGCAGTCGATCAACACATATTCTGTATATGTATTATATACTGTATTTTGATAAAAAAGCTAGAGAAAAGGCGATGTTAAGAAAATCATAGGGAAGAGAAAATATACTTACAGTGCTGCACTGTATTATTTTTAAAATCTGCATTTAAGTTCAAACTAATGTTATTTGAGGATCAACTGCACATTTCACATATTTAGAAGATTTCTGTTGCATCCAGAAAAAGAAAAAAAAAAAAAAGCAAATACTGTGTGTGTGTGTGTGTGTGTGTTTGTGTGTGTGTGTTTGGCTATGGTGGTTACTCTCAAACCATTTAATTCCCCCAGTGTGTATTCAGGGAATGGAAACTGTAGAAGTAAGTTTAATAAACCATAATTAGGAAAACAAATCATCTGTAAAAAAAATATTGTGCACAAGCAGTCTCCAAATTATAATTATGTCAGGTTCCCAAAGTTCATTTCAGTCGGTTGTTTAGAGCCCAGCCCCAGAGATACTATATTTTGGGGGAATATAATATAATATATCATGCTGGTTAGATGTCCAGGTTCCCTACAGGTTTATGTAGCCCACAATGAAACTAAATTATAGTAGTAATAGTACGAGTAATCGGGATCCTGAGAATGTGAGGAAGGAGAGAAGGAAAATAAAATTGTCTCCTCTTTTCCTTTTAGTTGAGTCATTTGAGGGAGTATTTTGAAATTGTTTTTGATACCTTTCAAACACTCTTTGCTACACATTTCTTTAATTTACTTTTATCCCTTTACTATTTCTTAGAGTCATCTGCCCCTAGAGTCCCAGGATATTTCTCCTGCCTGTCTTGCCATACCAGTCAACCCCCCCCACCATGCTCCCCATCCCAGGCTGGCTCCTTCTCCAACCATCTTCTCTGACTACAAATCACTTTCTTTCAAAATGCAAACAAAGCTGTGTTCACTTCATGAAGCTGATTTCATCCAAAGGGTATGACGCTACCTGTGGGTTTCCCATAGATGCCCTTTATCAGCTTGAGGAAGCGTCTTTCTATTACCACTTTGCTGGATGTTTATCAGGAAAGGCTGTTGGATTTTGTCAAATATTTTTCCATGTCTGTTGAGATGGTCTCATGAATTTGGTTGTTTGGTCTATTACATAATATTTTATATTATTACTTTTCAGATATTAAATCAACCTCACATTCCTGGGAGAAATCCCAACAGGTCAAAGAGTATCATCCTTTTTATATGATGCTGGGATTTGGTTTGTTAGTGCTTTGCTGAGGATTTCTGCATCTATATTCATAAGCGATATTGGTCCACAGTTTTCTTTCCTTGTGATGTCTTTGCCAGATTGGTATCAGTGTAATGCTGGCCTCATAGGATAAGTTAAAAGTGTTCCTTCTTCTTCAATCATTTGGAGGAGTTTATAAGTGATTGCTATTAGTTTTTCATAAAATGTTTAGCAGAATTCAACAGTGAAGGGATCTGGGCCAGGGATTTTCTTTATGGGGAACTTTAAATTTTAAAAATTCAATCTATTTTAAATCTATTTAGATTTTCTATTTTTTTTTAAGTCAGGTTCAGTAGTTTGTGTTTTCCTAGACATTTGTCCATTTTATCTAAGTTATCTAATTTGTTGGCATACATTATTTATATTGTTCCCTTACACTCCTTTTTTATTTTTGTAAAATCAGTAGTGATGCTCAGTTTTTTATTTTGGCAATTTGAGTTTTCTCTCTTTGATCAGTCTAGTTAATAGATATCAATTTTATTGATCTTTATAAAGAATCAACTTTTGATTCCATTGCTTTTTCTTTATTGTTTTCTATTTTCTATTTAACTTATTTTTTGCTGTGTGTTTATTATGTCCTTCTATTTGTTTTGGATTTAGTTTGCTCTTCCTTTTTCAGTGTCTTAAGGTGGAAGTCTAGGTTATTGATTCGAGATCTTTTTTTTTTTTTTTTGAAGATTTTATTTATTTATTTGAGAGAGAGAGAGAGACAGCAAGAGAGGGAACACAAGCAGCGGGAGTGGGAGAGGGAGAAGCAGGCTTCCCGCAGAGCAGGGAGCCCGATGGTGGGGCTTGATCCCAGGAGCCTGGGATCATGACCTGAGCTGAAGGCAGGTGCTTAACGACTGAGCCACCCAGGCACCCCCCCTTTTTTTTTCATATAGCATTTACAGCTACAAATTTCCCTCTGAGCACTGCTTTAACTGCATCCTATAAGTTCTGGTTTATTTTAATTTTCGTTCTTTTCTAATTTATGATTTTCTTCTTTGACCCATTAATTATTTAGGATATGTTGTCTAATGCCACATATTTGTGAATTCCTCAAACTTTCTTCTGTTGTTGATTTCCAATTTAATTACACTATGGTCAGAGAAAATAGTTTGTATAATTTTAATCCTCTAAATTTACTAAAGTTTGCTTTATGGGCCACATTGTCCATCTTTGAGAATGTTTTATGTGCACTTCAGGGGAATGTTTATTCTGCTGCTGTTGGCTGGAGTGTTTGATAGATAACTGTTAGGTTTAGTTGGCTTATAAGTCTTTGCTTTTCTTGTTTACCTTTTGTTTAGGTGTTCTATACATTATTGAAAGTAGAGTACTGAAGTCTTCAACTACTATTACTGAGTTTTCCATTTTTCCCCTCAATTCTGTCAGTTTTATTTGTATTTTGAGGCTCTGTTATTAGTTGCATATATGTTTATGATTGTTATATCCTCCTTGTGGACTGATATTTTTATCATTATGAAATTTCCCTTATTATCTTTAGCAACATTTTTTGTTGAAAGTCAATTTATTTTGTTTTATATTAATATAGCCACTGCAGGTCTCTTAAGGTTGCTGTTTGCATGGCATTTCCTTTCCCTTCATTTATCTTCAACCTATTTGACTCTTGGAATGTAAACTGTGTCTCTCATAGACAGTGTATAGTTGGAGCTATCATTTTATCCTATCTAATAATTTCTGCCTTTTGATTGTATTGTTTGTATTTAATATTTTTATTGTAATGTTTGGATTTTTATCTGCCATTTCATTTTTTTTGTTTTTTAAATGTCTCATATATGTTTTGTTCCTCCATTTTCCTTTAGTTTTCTTTTGTATTAAATAGATATCTTAAGTGTAATATTTTATTCATTTTAATAATTTTTATTTCTCTGTATATATTTGTATTATTTTTTTAGTCATTGATCTAGTGCTTACAAAGTACATCTTAACTTACCAAAATCTACTTCAGACTTATACAAAATTAATTCCAATATACATACATATGTATATATATATTGGGCTAAACATATGTAACAAACCAAACAACATATTGTTATAATTATTACTTTATATGTTATGCCTTTTAAAGAAATTGATTCAGAAAAGGAGAGCAATTATATCTTTATATGATTTGTTATATTAACCTTCTTTTATATCATTTCTAATTCTCTTCATTTCTTTCTGTGGATTTGAGCCATCACCTGGTGACATTTCTTATTCCACTTCAGTTTTGCTCCTGTCCACCTTCTGTGCTATTATTGTCAAATATATTAAATTTCTATATGTTCTATATCCAACAATAGCATGTTATGCATACTGTTTTATTCAATTGTTCTTAAATAAGTTTAGAGAAGAAAAGGGAATAAACATTCAATTATACTGTCTTTTATGTTTACCTACATAATTACCTTTGTTAGCACTTTATTTTTTTCATGTATGTTCACGTTATACTCCAGTGTGATTTGTTTTCAGCCTGAAACACTTCGTTTAGTATTATTCTTTTAAGTCAGGTCAACAAACCGCTTTTGTCTGTCTGGGAATGCCTTTATTTTGATTTCACTTTTCAAAGATTATTTTGCTAAAGTTTCTTGGTTGACAGTTTGTTGTTTGTATTTTGTTTTTACTTTAAGCACTTTGAATATATCATTTCACTGACGGCTGGCCTCCACTGTTCTGATAATAGGTCAACTGTTAACCTTACTGAGGTTCCCTTGAGTGTGGTAAGTCATTTTTCTCGTATTGTTAAGATTTTTGTTCTTTCAACAGTGGACTATGATATGTCTAGGTGTGGATCTACTGTATGTCTCCTATTTGGAGTTTGCTGAGCTTCTCGGATGTGTAAATCAATGCTTTTTGTAAAATTTAGATAGTTTTTAGACGTTATTTCCTTAATTTTTTTTCTTCCCCTTTCTCTTTTACCTCTCCTGGTACTTCCATTATACATAAATTGCTATGCTGAATGGTGTCGCACATTTCTCTGAGGCACTTTTCATCATGGGCAAAATTGTTTCCCCTTAAAATTTCTATATTGAAAAAAACCCTCCTATATTGAAGTCCTAACTTCCAGTACCTCGGAATATGGCTATATTTGGAGAGAGGGTCATTAAAAATGTAAATAAGGCAAAATGAGGTCATATGGGTGAGCCCTAGTCCAATGTGACTGATGTCCTTATAAGAAGAGATTAGGACAGGTACACAGAAGGACCATGCAAAGACACTGGAGGGAGATGATGATCTACAAGTTAAGGAGAGAGATTTTGGAAGGAACTAACTCTGCTGACACCTTGATCTTGGACTTCTAGTCTCCAGAATTTTGAGAAAATAAATGGCTGTTGTTTAAGCCACATAGTCTGTGATACTTTGTTATGGCAGCCCTAGCAAACTTTATTTACTTTTTTAAGATTTTATTCATTTGTTTGTTGGAGAGATAGAGAGCACAAGTAGGCAGAGCAGCAGGCAGAGAGAGAGGGAGAAGCAGGCTCTCTCTGCTGAGCACGGAGCCCGACATGGGGCTCGATCCCAGGACCATGGGATCATTACCTGAGCCAAAGGCAGGATCTTAACTGACTGAGCCACCCAGGCACCCCAGCCCTAGCAAACTAATACAGGGATATCCTTTCCTGTTTCTTTACATGTCTTGTGATTTTTTTGGTGAAAAGTGAACATCTTAAGTAATATATTGTAGCAACTCTGTATACCAACTGCCCCACCTCCTACCCGCATGGGCTGATAGTTTTCTTCACCACTTGCTTATGTATTTAGTGATTTGGAATCTGTTTCTCCCATAGTGTGCAGCCTTTTATTTTATGTTTTAGCCTGGCTACCTAGGGATTTCTCTCGGGACAGCATAAGCCACTTATTGGTCAAAGGTGCTGAAGCTCTGTTAGCCAGTTATATTTGTACTCTTTACTATTTGATGTGTGTAGGGCTTAACATTTGCTATCATGGTTTAAATAGTTCATATGTGGTTGCCTTCACATTTAGTCAGGGACTACTAGCTTCAATTTTTCCTCTCCCAGCACTGAGAAGGTACAGTTGTAGGCATGTGCACAGTCTTTCAGACTGCCAAGGACAGGTCTGATTTCATTCCTGAGCCTCCTTTCCTAGGAGTTGCCTCTGGGTCAAGGCAGGTTGTTGTTCACCCAGTTTTTGATAAAACCCCTAGTGCCAGTGAGGCTTCTGCCCTTTGTTTATTGATCTGGTGTGGCTTAGGGGATATTTTTAAGTCTGTCCACATCCAGCTCTGATTGCTCCTGGGTAAGTACAGCCTAGAATTTGCACATAGCCTTCCTGACCACCATGATCTACTTGGCTCTCTCCTAAATTTTTGATTGCTCTGCCAATTTGCTTGTTGTTGCTTGTACCATGGAACTATGAGTGCCTTCCTAATTGTACTATACCAAGAAGTTCATTGCTTTTGACAATGTCCTTAGGTATAGAATTCTCCATGCTCTGTTCCAAATAAAGTCAGCTCCTTCAGGCAGAGCTGTAGATGTCATCACCCCTGGAGACCTACCTCTTCTCCTGGCATAACCTCTGTACCACCACACAAGAGCTGGGGGCAGAACACAGTGACTCACTTTTCTCAGAGTGATACCCTGCCTCACCAATGGATGGTAGCAGAGATGATACCCATTTTCTCGGCTTGCTTTTCCCCATGTGGAACCCTGGCCTTATAAGTGAGCTGGGGTGAGAGTGACCAGGACACCAGTATTCTTCTTTTGCTATGCCAAGGGCAAAGTTTCTGTCTTCAAATAGTGGTTAAGTAGAGAAAAGGAGCCCTGGACCTCTTAGACATACCTGCCTTTTACTTTTTGTAAAATGGAAGAAATGAGAACACTGGCAGGCTGTCTTTCCCAAGGTGAAACTGTGGCCCCAGAATGGGAGTTGGGGGATGAAAGAGCCTCATCTTCATAGTTGTATTTGCCTGGATTAGAGCACAGTTTAATCTTGGGGTGGGAGGTAGGGTCATAGTCTAAATGCTACAGACTCCTGACTTAAAGAAGGTTTAGTACAAGAAAGTGAGAAAATGAATGGACACTTCTCTATTTGCTATATGTCCTTAGGACAATTCTCTTTAAATAATTATTTAAAAAATGTAATTCTATCCAGTTAAATGATTGCTTGTTGGGAAGAGAATCTACAGCGATCCATTCTGGAAGACATCTTTTCCTTTGCATTATAAATGATGTAAATGCAAATGTTGACACCTTCTTTTGGATAACCTTAATTTTTTTTAATGACAAAGATGGTAACTTCTATTACTTTTATACATGTTTTTAAATACCAATAACTTTATCTCAGTATTTTAAATGATAGAGCCACCAATAATTAGTATACTATAAGATAGGGAGAAGCTTATACCCTCTGAAATTGCTTTAATTTAAATTGAATTTTATTGTTTTGTAATGCTACTAAGATTGTAAAGCACTTTGTACTCATTGGAAGGTTGATAGAACATTCTTATCAATAAGGGCATTATTGTGAAGATAACCGCCCAAGGGCACAGAAGTGATTGGTGGCAGAGCTACACTAGAACCCAGGGTTTTTTTTCTGAATTCCAACTCTCACTCTTTTCATTAAAAAAAGTACCCTTTAAAAAAAATCTCTTTATTTTCCATTTGGATGAGTAGCTTATCTACCCACAAAGATTTTGATCATTATTAAACTGGAAATTTTCTCTTACCATATTTTAATTCAGTAACAATGTGATGAAACTTGTGCTTTTGCTAAGATTTCCTATGAAATGAGAGACATCATTTGGATATATAAATATACTCACTGGTGAAATCACTTGACATACGCATCTATTCTTTATTTGATACAATGACTGAATTTTAAGTATCTCTTTGAGGTAAAAAAAAAAAAGCTATTAAAAATGAAAAAAAATACCTTTTAACAGCAGAGGGGGCTGGCTGAATTAATAAAGAAGAATGCACTGGATTACATTTCAATCTAATAGATTCTCTTCAACACAATCACTGTTTTGAACATGAATATTTATCTTGACTGAAAACTAATGAAGATTAATTATAATGCTATTTTTAAGAGACCATTAAAAACCATCATTTGTTTCAAAAACACCCATAAAATTAAGCGCCCAGTTGTTCACACAATGTTAGCAACTGTTAAAAAGAGCAGTGAGCTGCTACTAAATATATCAGAGTGCCCAATTAAATTTTTACAGGTCATCAGATGGTGTCACTGGTGAAAAGGCTGAAGTTAAAGCCTTCATTGCAAAGGAAATAATCAGACAATATGAGTTCTGTATGTAATCCATGTATGACAGAAATCCAATATGAAAAGGTGAATTTCACACCACTCTTGACTTTTCATAACCATTGTCCACAGTTTAATCTTGAAGTGAATCACTGAGAGATAACTGGTAATTATAAAATCTGCAGTGTCAATTGAGCAATGATAGACAGGTAAGGATGAAATCTGTGCTCAAAGCAGCGAGGGAAGTATGAAGGTTTCTCCTGATAAAAGGAGAGATCAAAAAATGGCAGAGTTATTGGTCACCACTTCCACAGGTTCCTTTTCTTTCAAATTTAAAGTATTCAGTCACACAAACAAATCATTCATCATGTCTGGCTTCCATCCTTCACTCCTTCCTTTCTTCATCTGTCTTCTCTTTTCCTCTCTCCCTCCTTCTCTTACCTATCCATTCTTATTTTTCTTTCTTTTATTCATTCAACAAATATGTGCTGAATGTCTACAATAGGTTGGGCAGTTTGAAAGAAGCTGGGGATAGAGCAGAGAACAAGATAAACACAGTCCCCATCCTCAATACTCACATTCTAATGGTGGTTGTTGGAAGAGATGCAAATAGACAGCAAGTAAACACAGGATCTTTCAGGCTACAATGTGTTAAGAATATAGGTTGATGTGACAGAATGTGCCTATAACAGGGGTGGGGTAGGTGGGGTGGAGACTGGGGACACTTTAGAAAGGGCCATTAGGGAATGTTTTTTTGAAGATGTATATCTGAAACTAGAGAGTAAGAAGGAATTGCCTGTGAGAACATTGTAGGCTAAGGAAACATCAAGACCAAAATCCCTGAAATGGACTGACAAAAAGATAGGTAGATTTATACTCAGAATATGGGAGAGAAACAATGTTCTGGTAGGAATGTATCAAAAAATGATAATCTTAAGTAATGCTTATCTAACATCATCAAATGATCCTAAATACCCAGGAGGGTGGAGCAATTAGAAATGCTGATTCATTCTTTAATTTTGAAGGAAATAACTGTAGTCACTGACTGAACAGATTATGACCTAAAAGTTATGAGACAACCATGGACCCTCGACCATGGACCCTCCTCAGGCTCTGCTTTATGGATATCAAAAGGGAAGGCCACTCTCTCCCTCTTCCTTGCTGTCTTAATCTAAGCACAATTTCTCACAGAGATTTTGAGCAAAATCCCAACAGAATGCTGTGTACAAGACAGACTTCTGATGACAATGTGTGGGATGATTTTGTCCCCAAAATGAGTATTATCAAAAAATAATATTATTGGGGGAAAAAATCATTGAATACTGTCTCTAAAAGTAGTCACATCCCTCACCAAATATAGTTTAGAATATTGAATTTTGGTAGGTTGAGGAAAAGGAGATCTCCAGCATTCCAAGATCTCCCAGAACCTGAAACAATGACAGAACAGAGCCTCTGGCTCACAAGGTCCGAAACAGCTTTTGATCCCAGACAGAGTTAGGGTCTCAGCAGACACCATCCACTCACACTGAAATAATGGCCTTGAATTTTTAGAAACCCTTTACCATAAAATATTTTGAAATCTTGTTAATCGTCATTAAAGTGTTAAAGGTGATTCATTCAATACTTTTAATTTTCTTTTTAAGGAGAATGTTCTAGTGCTTGGCATGTTCTTTCAAAGGTTCAGCGTTTATAAGAATCACATTATCTTGATATGGATTATTTCCCAGCCTGAGACAGAGAACACATCTATCCTATCTAAGCTTGTTAATATCATTAGATATTTCAGTGAACCTTCCTGGAGACCACCCACTTAATGAGCATGACAAGGCACATGGGAATCAGGTTATAGGGCATCAGGCAAGCCAGCATGTGGTCTAGGATGGGGGTCAAACAGTACAGCTTAAGAACAGACAATGGCCAGTGAAGGCTTGTGATAGTTGGATGAAGCTTTGAAGATTAATAGAGTAGCAAGACAAAGGGTTAGTGATCCCTCCTCATCTGTGGTCTCACTTTCTGCAGTTCCAGTTACCTTTGGTCAACCATGGTCCAAAAACCTGTGATCCTACTTCTGCTGTATTGTCAGAAGGTCGATAGTAGCCTATCTCATATGCCGTCATCATTCCCCTCACTTCACCTCATCACATAAACAGTTTATCATCTCACATCATCACAAGAAGAAGGGCAAGTAGTACAATAAACTATTTTGAGAGAGAAAGACCACATTCATGTAACTTTTATTATAGTACATTATTATAATTGTCCCGTTTTATTATTAGTTATTGTTGTTAATCTCTCACTGTGCCTAACTTATATATTATACTTTATCATAGGTATGTATGTATATGAAAAAGCCTAACATTTATAGGGTTCAGTACTATCTACAGTTTCAAGCATCCACTGGGGGTCTTGGAACATATCTCCCTCAGATAAGGGGGGGGCTGTTGTATGTACACTTAGCACATAGGAACATAAGTCTGAAGATTCATTCATTCATCCAAGAAACATTTAGAAGGCACACACTGTGCCAGGCACCCAAAGACACACAGACCAGTGTGGGGAGTGGGGGAGGGAGAGCTAAGAGATACATAAATGGATTATTATAAATATAAATCAGTGCATATATTTGAAATATGCCCAGGCCAACAGGAGATCACCGTGAAAGAGCATTTAGCCCAGCCTCGCAATGGGACGGTGGGGGTGTAAGGTGAGGCCAAAGAAGACTTCATGAATTGTTTCCTGAGCTGAGTCAGAACAGATGCAGAGCAATTGACAGAGCACAGAAAGGAGAATTCCAATCATTAGGGACAACAGAATGGTCTCAAACTGTGTTGCAATACATTGCAGAGACCCAAACACTATTAGCAAAAGACTCAGACCCTGTATCTAACTGTGTGGCAATCATGAAGATTGAAGCGGCAGGCGTACACGGTTCATGGACAGGCCCAGGCCGAGGGCAGTGTGGTAACACCAGAAAGGCTAAGCTGTGGACTCAAAAAACAAAAACAGAAAGGAGTCAAAACAGGGCATGAAGTCTAATCACAGGGAAAACTGAGGAACACTGAAGAAACTAGATTCAAGTTGACAAAACAGTGAGACTAGATACAGAGGGACTTGTTTCTTGGCCAGAGATGTATTGCCCTTTATGTCTTGGTCTGGAGCCAAGAATTTGTCCCAAAGTCAGAGCACAGAGCTGGGTCCACAGGTGGATGCTCTCAGTTTTTCAGGGCCAGAAGACCAGGGAATCACAGAGACCAATGTACAAGGCGGCCGCAAACAAGGAAATAAGGGCACAGGCCAGAGCTGGTGAGACTTGATGAGTGAGGCAATTTTCTGACCTAGTTCAGGCTTTCTCTTTAGTTTCCTGTGTGGCAGGAATCAATCCCAGCACAGCTGGGCTCAGGCTTCCAGACGGAAGCTTGCAATTAGAAGCACCTGGCTAAGATAGTGCACACAGAACAGGGACACAGCTGTAGCTTTTTGTAAGTGAACCCTCTCCTGGGTAGGGGAGGGGCATCACATTGAAAAAATAAAATCTATTGCAAAGATAGATACAGTGGATCTCTCTTTCATTATTAAACACTTTGTCTCTTAGCTGACTTTGTATTGCCCGCAAGTGCAGAGATGGCAGTAGGGATCTCAGCTGTGCACAAACTCATTTGCTCAACAATTACAAAGTGATAACTTCTATGATCATCTCTTTGTACAATACAAAGCTTGTGAAAGAGCGAGCCTAGGGCTGACCTGTTAGATACCATGCACAAATGCATAGTTTAAAGTACTTACATAGCATCGTTTTAAACATCTCCATAGCTATTTGCTTCAATTATCTAGTTGTCCAAATGTAATATGTGTGTGCATTTATATCTACACATATATACACACGTATATGTAAATATATATACATCTAGTATAAATATGTCATATGTTTTATGCATCTGTATATTTCAGTCATGCATTTATAGTTCTAGAAAAATAGGGACACTCCTCTTCTTGAAAGATACTTTTAAGGACATACAAGATGCTTAACACCCTAAAATGACTTTTTTTCCCTGACCTGCCTCAAGTCTGTTGTGCAACCTCACAGCAGCAACCCCATTACTCTAACAGTGGTTACATATGGTGTTGAAAGAGTTTTTATTTTTAAATCACAGAAACCCAAATATATAGATATCAAAGAAACTTTTCAAAGACAACCTCTAAAACGGATAAAACCTCTACAGATAGCTGGCCCAGATTAATGAAACCATTTTTTCCTCTCAAGGGAAAATAGGAACATCCTACAGGAAATAGCAAAAGGTAGCATAACAGTAGGTCCAGAAGATGAATTTCCTTCACACGAGTTTTCTGTCCATTTACAGAGGTAGCCTTCTGGTTCTACTTTGAAGACACATATTTGCATAACAATACTTCTGTATTTCTAGTCATTTGACTCAGAATACTGTAATATCAGTTGAAATTTCTAGGAACAGTCATTTCGGAAGAGGAACTAAAAGAAACCATCTGATCCAAATATAACTAAGGTGAAAATTTTGATCATCAACATAGGCTACCATGCATCTTCAAGATTATTCCAAAGCTATACACCTACCTAATATATTCACTCTTTACAAAGTAGGATGTGATACTGTATAGCTGAAAAAATAGATAAGAAGCTAGTAATGTATTTTCAAAAGTATAAGTATTTGTCAAAAATAAAAAGAAACATCATTTAATCTCTTCTTCCTGATATATCAGGGTGTTGACTATTGACACCCTACGTATAACCGTTAGTCAAATTTTACTGCAAAAATGGAGGGTCAGAGAAGTGCAACAGGGAAAAGAGGGAGATAGAAAAATAAGTAAAAGGAAGATCTAAGATTCAGAGGAATGATAATGAGAAAACATTTGGAAACATTTATATAATTGATTAATCGATGAAACAAAAAAATGTCAGTTGACATTAAGAAGTAAAATCGGGGGGGGCACGGCACCTGAGTGGCTGAGTTGGTTAAACATCTGCCTTCGGCTCAGGTCATGATCCCAGGGTCCTGGGATGGAGCCCTCAATTCAGGCTCCCTGCTCTGCGGGGAGTCTGCTTCTCCCTCTCCGTCTGCCCCTGCCCTCCACTTGTGCTCTCTCTCACTCTCTTTCTCTCAAATAAATAAATAATTTTTTTAAAAAAGAAGCAAAATTGGTACTACCACACTAATGTACTCACTAGGAATTGACTTGATAATGGTGTTTCAGAAAAAAAAAATGTATTGTCTGAAAAGCACAATTAAGCACAATTATAAGAATCACATATTTGCTACAAAATTGGAAAACAGATATTAAAATACTACTTTATTGCTGGGATGCCTGGGTGGCTCAGTCAGTTAAGCATCTGCCTTCAGCTCAGGTCATGATCCCAGGGTCCTTGGATCAAGTCCCGCTTGATCCCCCTGCTTCTCCCTCTCCCTCCCCCCTGCTTGTGCTCTCTCTTTCTCTCTCTCTCTCTTTCTCTGACAAATAAATAAAATCTTTAAAAAAATAAAATAAAATACTATGTTATTGCTAATTTCTCTTCTAACATGGTAGCAAATCAGAAAATAAAATGTGAAGGGCACCTGTGTGGGTGGTTAAGTCCAACTCTTGATTTGGGCTCAGGTCATGATCTTGGCTCAGGTCTTGATCTCAGGGTTGTGAGATTGAGCTCTGAGCCCCGCCCCGCACTGGGTGTGGAGCCTGCTTAAGATTTTCTCTGTCCCTCTCCCCTTCCCGCACCTAAAAAATTAAGATGTGAAAGATAGATTTTAAAGATACTTAACCCAGGAAGTGGTCCAAGATGTGGCACTGGGAGACCCTGAACTCACCTCCTCCCACAAACACACCAAATCTACAGCTTCATATGTATCATTTTGCTCCAAAAAAGATCTGGAAACTCGATGAACTCCCCTCCATAACAAGGATAAAAAGACCATATTGAGATGAGTAGGAGAGGAATAAATACAGTCTCACAGAAAATCACATCCCCAGCACGGTATACACAATAGGGAGGGAGCTCACCAGAAAGGTGCTTCTCTTGGAGGAGTGAGAGGTTGGTGTTCCACATGGGATACCCTGGCCCTTGGGAAATGCACTGGAAAGACAAGCCAGAATGTCTATTTGGAAAATCACTGGTGCTGATGTTCAGAGGTCCCAAAGTGCTAAAGGTCCTAAAGTGCTAAAGGAAATTGAATTTCCTCTCTGGCAGGGCTCACATGTGGTCTTGCTCACTCAAGATCCAGTGAAAAAATAGTGCTTTGAAAAACACCTGGATGAGATGTGGGGAGATTCATTTGTTGATCTGGGGAGAAGGGTAGGGGAGAGTTGAGATACTCCTTAGAGACTGAGGCACTGGTGGGTGCCATTGTTACACTCTCCACAGAGTCTGCTAGCACAAGCGGACAAGCTCAGATGGGGCATCCTCCCTCTGCTTGCTGGAATGGGTGAGGGCAAATGGTCATGGTATTTGGTGAGGCTGGAGAGTACAGGTGCTTGCTGTGCATCCCTGCTCCTTGGCTGGGGCAGTTGAGCAAGAAATGTTGCAGCATTCTCCTACTGGCTTGCAAAGTCTGCCAGCACTTGTGGTTGGGATACTCCCCTACTCCCTGACTGGAACTGATGAGCATGAGTGGTTATGGTATTCTCCCACTCCCAGCCTAAAGCCAGTGTGAGTGCACAGACAAGGCTCTCATACCGCATTGTAGACCACAGACACAGATGTCAATACATTTTTCTCCTGCCTCACTGAAGGCAGTGAGAGTGCCCTACCCCCTACATTCTCCAGCTGCCTAGCTAAAGCCACTGGGCATGCACATTCTACACAAGGGCCAGCCCTAGATTGCCTGGCCCTGGTGGCCAAGAGGGTTGCTGTTCCAGACATACATGAATCCATAACAATCAGAAAGACAGCAGCTAGCAGGACACCACACCCAGGGCACTGCATGGATAGCAGACTGAAACACAACTCCAGTCTTCCTGTGAAAAAGGTCTATTTACATAGCCTAAAGCCTCAGCCTGAGGGACAGGCTTCAGGTTTCCCACACATCTAGAGGCTAAGCAGACACACCCAGGGAATGTTAGTAGGGCACACCAAACTTGCACATCCCCCTCAACCTTGTTAGGCTTGATGAAATTTCCCAGAAAGTAATTTATACATTCGTCTAGATTTTGCAGCTGTCACTCAGGGGGTACCTCCAGATCTCCTGGTTTAGAGGCCTGCAGGAATTATAAGTTTACCCCATGGGACTGTATATTTTTGCACACTTTAAAAGCTGCTGCTTTAGGTCCTGGCTTCGATCAGCCTGAAACCAGGTACTAAATGAGATTCCTCCCATTGGATCACTGAAGGTCTGGCATACTCTCAACAATGTGGACCTATCAAGAATTAATCAGGCAGTTTAGATAATCACGCTGGAGAAACAACCAAAAGCTGGGGCAGGGCTGAATGAGAAGAAGCATCACCTACACAAGGTCACTTCTTCAAGACCGAGAGAGGTAGCTGTCACGAAGAGTCAAGCAAAATGAGGAAATAGAGAATAAGTTCCAAACAAAAGAATATGACAAAACCTCTGAAAAATGCATTAATGATATGGGGAGAGGTAATCCACCTAATGAAAAATTCAAAGTAATGGTTATCTAGATGTTCACTGAACCCAGGAGAAGGGATGAAAACTATGAGAACTTTAATGAAGAGAGAGAAATGTAAGAAAGTGCCAAACAGAAGTTATAGACCTGGAGAACATAATAACCAAACTGAAAACACACTAGAGGAGTTCAACAGCAGATTAGATGACATGGGAGAATGGATTAGTGAGCTGGAGGATAAAGCAACGAAACTAACCCAGACAAAGCAGCAAAAAGAAAAAAGGAATTAAAAAAAAAAATGAAGATAGCTTAAGAAAGCACTGGGACAATATCAGATACAATAACATCTGCATTTTAAGAGTCCCAGAAGGAGAAGAGAGAGAGAAAGGAGCAAAAAACTTATTTGAAGAAATAATGGCTGTAAATTTCCCTAACCTAATAAAGGAAAAGGACATCCAGGTCCAGGGAGCTCAGAGAGTTCCAAACAAGACAAACCTAAAGACACCCACACAAAGAAACATTACAATTACTATGTCATAAGTTAAGGATAAAGAGAGAATCTTAAAAGCAGCAAGAAAAAAAAAATCACTTGTTACATACAAGGGAATCCCCATGAGACTAGAAGCAGATTTATCAAGAGAAACTTTGCAAGTTAGAAGTGGCATGACATATTCAAAGTGCTGAAAGGAAAACAACCTACAACCAAAAATACCCTATCCAGTATGGCTATCTTTCAGATGGAAGGAGAGTTTCACAGACAAACAAAAGATCATCATCTACTAAACCTGCCATACAAGAAATATGAAAGGGACTTCTTTAAGTTGAAAAGAAAGGGAACTAACTTATAAAAAGAAAACACATGAAAGTAAAAGTGTCACTGGAAAAGGTAAATATATAGTAAAGGCAGTGGATTAATCACTTATAAAGCTACTAAGAAGGTTAAAAGACCAAAGTAGTAAAATTATTAAAACTGCAAAAATTTGTCATGGGATACATACAGTTAAAAGATTGAAAAGTGACATCAAAAACATAAAAAGTAGAAAGGGTGGGAATAAAAATGTAGAATTTTGAAATGTGTTCAAATTTAACCTATCAACTTAAAATGGACTGTTATATACTTTGGATGATTTATATGAACCTCATGGTAACAACAAAACATAGTAAATACAGAAAAGAAAATGAAAAAGCAACCTAAATATAACATTAAGGAAGGTTACCATATCACAAGGGCAGAAAGAAAGAAAGGAACACAGAGAAACTACAAAAACAGCCAGAAAACAATGAACAAGATGGCAATAAGTACATACTTATCAAAAATTACTTTAAATATAAGTGGACTAAATTCTTAGATCAAAAGACAAAGAATGGCTGAATGGATTTTAAAAAAGACCCATCTATATGCTGCCTACAAGAGACTCACTTAAGAAGGACACACAAAGACTGAAAGTAATGGGATAAAGAAATATATTCCATGTAAATGGAAATGAAAAGAAGCTGGGGTAGTCTTATTTATATCAGATAAAAAGACTTTAAAACAAATAGTGTAATAAAAGACAAAAAGGGGTATTACATAATGATAAAGCAGTCAGTCCAGCAAGAAGATATAACATTTGTAAATATATATGCCCCCAGCATTGGAACACCAAAATATATAAAGCAAATATTAACAGACCGAAAGGGAGAAATTTACAGTAATACAATAATAGTAGAGAATTTTAACACCCTCAATGGATAGATCATCCAGACAGAAAATTAATAAGGAAACTACTGGCCTTAACAGGACATTAGACCAGATGGACATAAGATATATATGTATTATATATATATGATTTAAAAACAAATATATATATATATACACATATTATATATAATTTATAAACATTTAACACCTACATATATACATACATATAGGTAGGTATGTGTGTACATGTATATGGATATCTATCTATCTATACATATATAGCTAGCTAGATAGGTATGTGTGTATATATATGTATATGTATATATATAACATTTCATCCAAAAGCAGCAGAATACACATTCTATCAAGTGCACGTGGAACATTCTCCAGGATAGATCAAATGTGAGGCCACAGAACAAGTCTCAATAGATTCAAGGAGGTGGAAATCACATCAAGCATCTTTTCTGACCACAATGGTATAAAACTAGAAATCAATTACAAGAAGAAAATTGGAAAAACTACAGATATGTGGAGATTAAACAACATGTTACTGAGCAACTACTGGGTCATATCAAAGAAGAAATTTAAAAAAATATTTATAGGCAAATGAAAACTACAACATACTAAAGTCTGTGTGATGCAGCAAAAGTCGTTCTAAGAGGGAAGTTCATGGTGGCACAGGCCCCAAGAAACAAGAAAATTCTCAAATAAACAATTGAACTTTACACCTAAAAAAACTTGAAAAAGAATAACAAACAAAACCCAAATTTAGTAAAGAGAAAGGATAAACATCAGAGTGGAAATAAATGAAATAGAGACTAAACAGACAATAGAAAAGATCAGTGAAATTAAGAGTTGGTTCTTTGCAAAGATAAAAAAACTGACTGCACTTTAGCTAGACTCATCAAGAAAAAAGATAGAAGGATCAAATAAAATCAGAAATAAAAGATGAGTTACAACTGACACAGAAATACAAAGGCTCATAAGAGACTACAATGAACACTAATATACCAATAAATCAGACAACCTAGAAGAAATGAATAAATTCTTAGAAATTCTTCTAAGACTGTATCATGAAGAAATAGAAAATTTGAATAGAAAAATTGATGGTAAAGAGATTGAATCAGTAATCAAAATCTCCCAATAAGTAAAAGTCCAAGACCAGATGCTTTAATGGTGAATTCTACTAAACATTCAAAGAACAGTTAATACCTATACTTTTCAAACTCTTCCAAAAATTGAAGGGGAGAAACAGCTTCCAAACTCCCTTTATAAGGACAGATTACCTTGATATCAAAACCAGACAAGCATAGATCAAAATAAAATAAATAGCCAATATCCTGATGAATATAGCTGCAAAAATCCTCAACTAAATATTAGCAAGCTGAATTCAATAATACCTTAAAAGGATCATACATTATGATCAAGTGGCATTTATTCCAGGGATGCAAGGAGGGCTCAACATTTGCAAAAGAATTAATGTGACATACCTTATTAATAAAATGAAAGATAAGAATCCTATGATCATCTCAATAGATGCAGAAAAATCATTTGATAAAATTCAATATCTAATTATGATAATGATTCTCAACAAAATGGGTACAGACAGAACATACCTCAACATAATAAAGGCCTTATGACAAACACACAGCTATGATCATAAGAAGTTGTGTAAAGCTAAAAGACAAGGATGCCCACTATCCCTAAGTTTATTCAACAGTGTTGAAAAGCCTAGCCACATCAATTAAGCAATAAAAAGAAAAAGCATCCAAATTGAGAAGGAAAAAATAAAACTATCCTTATTTGTAAATGACATGAAACTACATATAGAAAACCCAAAGACTCCTCCACACACACACCAAACAAAAATTCTTAGAACTAATAAATCAACTTAGTAATGTTTCAGGATACAAAATATCAGAAAGAGATATTGAGAAAATAACCCAATTTACAATTGCATCAAAAAGAATAAAATACCTAGGAATAAATTTAACCAAGGAGGTGAAAGAAAAGTATAAGACACAGATGAAAGAAATTGAAGACATAAATAAATGGAAAGATATTCCATGCTCATGGATTGGAAAAAGTAATATTGTCAGAATGTCCATACTTCTGAAAGCAATCTTTATTTATTTAATGTAATGTATTTATTTATATATATACACACACATATATATATATATACATATACACACATATATATGTGTGTGTGTATTTTTCTTTTTTTGAGAGAGAGAGTGGGAGAGACAGAGTCTTTTTTTTTATTATGTTAATCACCATACGTTACATCATTAGTTTTTGATGTAGTGTTCCACGATTCATTGTTTGCATATAACACCCAGTGCTCCATGCAGAACGTGCCCTCTTTAATACCCATCACTAGGCTAACCCATCCTCCCACCTCCCTCCCCTCTAGAACCCTCAGTTTGTTTTTCAGGGTCCATAGTCTCTCATGGTTCATCTCCCCCTCCGATTTTCCCCCCTTCATTCTTCCCCTCCTGCTATCTTCTTCTTCTTCTTCTTTTTTTAACATATAATGTATTATTTGCTTCAGAGGTACAGATCTGTGATTCAACAGTCTTTCACACTTCACAGCGCTCACCATAGCACATACCCTCCCCAATGTCTATCACTCAGCCACCCCATCCCTCCCACCCCCCACCACTCCAGCAACCCTCAGTTTGTTTCCTGAGATTAAGAATTCCTTATATCAGTGAGGTCATATGATACATGTCTTTCTCTGATTGACTTATTTCGCTCAGCATAATACCTTCCAGTTCCATCCACATCGTTGCAAATGGCAAGATTTCATTCTTTTTGATGGCTGCATAATATTCCATTGTATATATACACCACATCTTCTTTATCCATTCATCTGCTGATGGACATGTTGGCTCTTTCCACAGTTTGGCTATTGTGGACATTGCTGCTATAAACATCAGGGTGCACGTACCCCTTCGGATCCCTACATTTGTATCTTTGGGGTAAATACCCAGTAGTGCAATTGCTGGATCATATGGTAGCTCTATTTTCAACTTTTTGAGGAACCTCCATACTGTTTTCCAGAGTGGCTGCACCAGCTTGCTTTCCCACCAACAGTGTAGGGGGGTTCCCCTTTCTCCGCATCCCCGCCAACATCTGTCCTTTCCTGACTTGTTAATTTTAGCCATTTTGACTGGTGTGAGGTGGTATCTCATTGAGGTTTTGATTTGGATTTCCCTGATGCTGAGCGATGTTGAGCACATTTTCATGTGTCTGTTGGCCGTTTGGATGTCTTCTTTAGAAAAATGTCTGTTCATGTCTTCTGCCCATTTCTTGATTGGATCATTTGTTCTTTGGGTGTTGAGTTTAAGAAGTTCTTTATAGATTTTGGATACTAGCCCTTTTTCTGATATGTCATTTGCAAATATCTTCTCCCATTCTGTCTGTTGTCTTTTGGTTTTGTTGACTGTTTTTTTGCTGTGCAAAAGCTTTTTATCTTGATGAAGTCCCAATAGTTCATTTTTGCCCTTGCTTCCCTTGCCTTTGGTGATGTTTCTAGGAAGAAGTTGCTGCGGCTGAGGTCGAAGAGGTTGCTGCCTGTGTTCTCCTTTAGGATTTTGATGGACTCCTGTCTCACATTTAGGTCTTTCAACCATTTGGAGTCTATTTTTGTTTGTGGTGTAAGGAAATGGTCCAGTTTCATTCTTCTGCATGTGGCTGTCCAATTTTACCAACACCATTTGTTGAAGAGACTGGAGAGACAGAATCTTAAGCAGGCTCCATACCCAGTGTGGAGCCTGACATGGGGCTCGATCTCATGACCCTGAGATCATGACCTGAGCCAAAGTCAAGACTGTGCCGCCCAGGTACCCCTTAATATAATGTATTTAATATAATGCCTATGAAAATTCCAATGACATTTTTCACAGAACTACAACAAATTATTCTAAAATTTATGTGGAACGAAATAGAGCCTGAATAGCCAAAGCAATTTTGAGAAAAAAGAACAAAGCCAGAATTATCATACTTCCTGTTTCAAACTATACTACAAACCTGTAGTAATTGAAACTGTATGGTATTGGCATAAAAGCAAAACACAGATCAACAGAACAGAGAGTCCAGAAAAAAACCACACACATATATGGTCAATTAATTCATGACAAAGCAAGTAAGAATATACAACAGGAAAAGGACATATCTTCAATAAATAATCCTGGGAAGGTGGACAGCTATATGCAAAAGAATAAAAGTGGACCACTGTCTTATACCATATACAAAAATCAACTCAAAAGAGATAAAGACTTGAAAACAAGACCTGGAACCATAAAACTCCTAGAAGAAAATATAAATGGTAAGCTCTTTGACATTGGTTTTAGCAATGCTTTTGTTGGATCAGACTCCTCAGGCAAGGGCAACAAAAGCTAAAACAGATGGGATTGCATCAAACTAAAAACATTCTGCACAGTGAAGGAGATCATTAACAAAATGAAAAGGCAACCTAATGAAGATATTGGAGATATATGTAAATCATATATCCAATAAGGGGTTAATATCCAAAATATATAAAGAACTCATACAACTCAATAACAAAAAACAAGCAATCCAATTAAAAAATGGGTAGAGGATCTGAATAGACATTTTTTTTTTAAAGATTTTATTTATTTATTTGACAGAGAGATAGACAGAAGAGCACAAGCAGAGGGAGTGGCAGAGGGAGAGGGAGAAGCAGGCTCTGCACTGAGCAGGGAACCCGATGCGGGACTCACTCCCAGGACCCTGAGATCATGACCTGAGCTGAAGGCAGATGCTTAACCATCTGAGCCACCCAGGCGCCCTGAATAGACATTTTTCCAAAGAAGACATACAGATGGCCAACAAGCACATGAACAGATGCTCAATATCACTCATCAGGAAAATGCAAATCAAAATCATGATACATCACCTTACACCTTTCATAATGACTATTACCAACAAGACAACAAATAACAAGTGTTGGCAAGGATGTGGAGAAAAGGGAACATTTGCATACTGTTGGTGGGAATGTAAATTTGTGCACATGTGATGGGAAACAGTATGAAGTTTCCTTAAAACATTAAAAATAGAGCTACCATATAATCCAGCAATTCCACTACTGGATGTCTATCCTAAGAAATAAAAATACTAATGTGAAAAGATAGATGACCTTTATGTTCATTGTGGCATTATTTATAATCTCCAATGTGGAAACAACCTAAGTGTCCATCAGTGGATGGATAGATAAAGAAGATGTAGTATATAGATACAATGGAATATTATCAGCTATAAAAGTGAGTGAAATCTTGCCAGTTGGAACAACATGGATGGACCTTGGGGATATTATGCTCGGTAAAATAAGTCAGATAGAGAAAGACAAGTACCCCATGATTTCACTTACATGTGGGATCTGAAAAACAAAACAATCAAAACCTAGACTCATAAATACAGAGAACAGACTGGTGGTTGCCAGAGGAAGGGGGTGGGGAGGGTGAAAGGGGTAAAAGGAATTAAGAAGTACAAACTTCCAGTTATAAAATAAATAGGTCATAGGGATGTAATGTACAGCATGGGGGATATAGTCAATAATATTGTATTAACTTTGTAAGGTGACAGATTGTAACTAGACTTATTGTGGTGACTATTTCACAAAGTACACCAATAAAAAGATGTAGTATGCACACACACACACACACACACACACACACACAGGAATATTACTCAGCCATAAAAAAGAATAAAATCTTGCCATTTGCAACACCATGGATAGACCTATAAGGTATTATGCTAAGTGAAATAAGTCAAAAAAGACAAATTCCACATGATTTCACTTGTATGTGGAATCTGAAAAACAAAACAACCGAACAAACAGAATAAAACAGAAACATATTCATAGACACAGGAAATTAACAGTTGGTTACCAGAAGGGGGAGGAGTTGGAGAGAATGAGCGATACCTGAATTCCAGTGAAGGGAATAAGAGGTCCAAATTTTCAGGTATAAAATAAATCACAGGGATGGAAAGTACAGCATAGGAAACATAGTCAGCAACACCGTAATAACTGTACAGTAACAGTAACTGGATCACATAACAGTAACTGTGGGGATCATTTTTTAGTGTATAATAGTACCAAATCACTATAATGTATACCTGCAAATAATATAACACTGTATATCAATTATACTTCAATTAAAAAAAGAGCCTTTAAAGTTTCCATATGCTTAAGAGGAACCCACGAAGACCTTGGGATTTCCAATCTAGGGAAGAACATTACGCACATATGTTGTAGGTGGGCAACCAAGCAGCTGACAGAAGGAGCACCACTTACGGTAAATATCTTAGCATTTTGTCCTTCATATGCTCTATAAAAACCCTGTTAGGTCACATTGTACAACTCTCCTACTTTTCCCCAATCATGAAGAAGAGGGTAGGAAATGGGGGTGCTTCCCAGAATGAGAGTTGTCAGGTACGCTGGTCCATCATTCTCAGAGGCCAGTCTGTATTCTCATAGACATAGTTCTCCATGACTACAAAGAATGCTGCAGCCTTCCCTTTGGTTTACAGGAAGGTAAGGAAGGATAAATGGGAAGTTGTGGACTCTTTTAAATTGCCTTTGACCCCTCCACCCAATGAGTATTCCACCCAATGCCAACTTTCACAAAGGCTTTCTTACGAGCATTAGGACTATGGAACTCAGTCTCTCACAATTCAATAAACAGGTGTGATTCCTAAGGCAAATAATCTCCTCTTTCCGAAATAGTGACTGGAAGGAATGATGTAAGCATCTGTAAAATAATGTTCCTAAGAGTTTTAACTGCCAGATAAACAATTAGTCCCAACAATTAGTGATAAAACATAATCAGTACCTTCCAGAACTATTTATTACATATGTGAGTAATACATTCTAGGCACTGTCCAGTGTGCTAAACTGATGTCTCACCATATTTTCTTAGAAAAGCTTAATCACAGTCTTTTGACTGCCTTTCTACTATAAGCCTTCCTGAACGCTCTGATAAAAATGATTACAGTCAATTTCATTATAAAAACATTAAATACCTTCCCTTCCTGTTGGTCTTTCAGGCTGTTCTTGAAGTTCTATGTCGTTGAAAAAAGGCATCTCAGTTATATAGACAGACGACTATTTCCAACTTCCCAAATTTTGTGAACACGTAAATTCCAGAGGCATCACTGAGACAAATATACCCATCTTACCATTAGTGAAGAAGAAAGGGATATGTGTACACAGTATCTGGAATAATGACTCTTCAGTGATAATCTATTAGTAAAAAAAATGCAAAAAATGGCATCAGCAAAATCGGGTAAAAGTCTCAATGACACTTGGATATGCATTAGTATCTCTGAGCATTTTGACACTTAGAATTTCAGGACATTCACTTATTTGATATTTATATACTGAGTACTATATTAGACACTAGAAAAACAGTGGTGAACAAGACAGATCCAGTCCTTGACCTTGTGAAGTTTACATTCCAGTAGAGAGGACTGGTACCACCTCACAGACACACATGCACGCACACGCACGCGCGCGCACACACACACGTGTACACACGTAACCCAAATGTAAACAATGAGAAAACTACATATTGTGATGACTGTCATGAATGTCACAAACAAGGAGCTTGAGGCAGGCATTATAGAGTGTCACTGAAGGCCACGCAGAGAGGATGATATTGTAACAAAGACCACAAGGAGGGCTCTGGAAGCAGGAAAAAGACCAGAGAGTGAGCAGAAGGAGTAGTGAGAGGTGGCCTTTTGCAAAACCTCTAAGAAAGCTGTCTGCCTTGGTTGATGAGGAGGTAGCCAGTGGGAGGGATCATGAGAAAGACAGCAAGCAGGCAGGGCCACATGGAGAAGGATTTACTGAAAAAGTGACTACTTGCACCTAATTCTATTTAAAAAAGTCATAGTCTCATACACATGTGATACCAATGAGTTATCTTTAAATGATCATAAACAGCAATACTATGTCTTTTTAGAAATATATTATGCAACAATGACATTCGTATCCCAGAGCAACTGATGACATTCAGACTGAATGTCACAAAAAGAAAGACCAGGATTGTGCCCAGTTAATCAGCTTCAGGAAAAAGTGGGTGTGCGAGAGAGGGAAATGGGGGGCGGGCTGGAGGTAGGAGAGGGAGTGAGAAAGAACAATTACTCATGAGACAGAGTGGGAAGAAAGTCAAGCCATGTGTAGGCTCTTTGTGTTTGCGTTGTTTATTCTGTCAATCATTTTATTCCACATGATGGATGAAATGAGAAATAAGATTTAAAAATAAAACATAAAGAGCTGCCATCCTTCAGAGCAGAGGTTGGCAAGCTTTTTCTCAAAGGGCCAGGTGTGTAAGCACGGGAAAGACCCAGAAAAGAGTGCCAAGAGCCCCTGCTGGACTGGATTGGCTAAATATTGTAATATTTTACTAGCCAAAGGCACAAAGTTATATAATAGTGTAAAAACTGCCCTGGATTTTTTCCATCAACTCTACTCAAATGTTAGAGGAATATTTATCAAATGTCTTATTTTCCAAATGTGTGTGAACACTTCTGGCATTAAGTAGAAGGTTGGCACAGATGATCTCAAAGTTCCCATCCAACTCTAAAATTCTATGATGCCAAAATTTAAATTATAATACAATTACCAATATCTGACAGAATTTCAAAAGCAGTTGAAATGGTGTTTTAGGACTTCTTTTTCCTGGTTTAACATTCGTGCAAATTCTAGGATGCTAATTCCTGAAGCTTGGCAGCTCATACAATAATTGACTATTTCCTAGTCACTTTGCAAGTGCTTTCTTTTAATTGAGGATGAATTGGTACAGCATGTAAAATGTGAAAACTAAAAATGGATGCTTTAGACAAATAATTTTTTCATTGAAATGAGCCATCGACCACTAAAAAATAATTCCACTTTTACACGTCAGTCAGCAAATGCCCTTGCTAGACCTCATACAATCAGATACACATTCATTGACCATCTATTAGAGCCTAAAATCAAGACTGCTATATTCGAGGGTATAAATATACTTATTAATTGAGTGAGTGAACATCGACTCTGAGACATGGTGTTTGGGTTCAAATTCCAGTCTGCCACTTACGAGCTGTGTGACCTTAAGGAAATGACTTAACTTTCTGTGCCTTCCTTGCTCATTAATAAAGTGGGGCTAAAAATAATACCTACTCCATAGGGCATTATGAGAATAAAATGATACATTGTATGTCAAGTGAATGGCATAGTGCCTGTTACATAGTCAAGTTTCAATAAGAGTTGGTAATATTTCCACCTCTGTTTTCATTCTACCGGGTACAATAGTTACCTAGCACATAAACATCATATAATTCTAGGGCAGAAATGGCCTTCCAAGAGAACCTGGCATTATACTAATTTCTGGCAAAACAGTATTCACTTAAAACCCTACTCTAAAGTGCATTGCATTCAAAATCAAATGAGGGGAATAATGTAAAATGAAGACCTGTCTAGATAAATAAATGAAGTACTTGTATTTGCTCTGTGCAATACAAATAGCTAAGTATTATGAGGAATACAAAAACATGGAAAAGATAAGTCCTATTAAATATTTTTATATAATATAAAAATATTATATATTTAATATAAAAATATTAAATATTTTTAATAAAATAAAATATATAAACAGATAAAGGTAATGGATGTACTCCTCACACATTTATTGAGCATTTACTAGGTACCAGGCATTGGTAACACAAAGATGATTCAGATACAATCTCGAAAGGCAAGTCACGTAAAATCCATGAGCCTTACTTTCCTCACCTAGGAAATAAGGGTAGAAGCATGCTGACAAGATTGTGAGACTTAAATGTGAACCACTGCACAACGGTCTGCAACACGATAGGCTCCTGACACCCTAAGCGCTTTGGGTAGAGGCTACAGGGGTATGGAGGAGAGACACACTCTGTCTCCAGGAAGGCGACCTTGGAGGAATGTCTAGCAGATCTGTGAGGAAGAGAAATTCAGTAAGAACATCCCATGCAGAGTGGACAGCACATGCTTTGAGGCTAGGGCTCATGACAGGGCTCATGGTGGGCAGGGATTCACTCCCCGGGCTCTAAACACTCTAACCCATTCACCATCTAAACATGTTCCTCCCCATCCCCTGCTTAACAATCTTGAATAAGCTTTTGTCCATTTGGTGAGACCAAGGGGATCTCTTGCAATCTAACTATAATTCACCTAGCTGTATCTGCCCGGAGTGGCCAGCATTCCTTCTACTCGTGGTCACAGAAGGTACTATGTGACAATCGTTAAGGGCTCAGGTTTTGGAGTCAGACAGATTTTCTATTTAATTGCTGCAACCTTAGGTAAGTTATTCAAACTCTCTAAAGATTAATTTGCTCATTTGCTAAGTAGAAATAATAAGACCTATTGTTTAAAATTGATTCTAAGGTCGCCTGGATGGCTCAGTTGGTTAAGCATCGGACTTTCGATTTTGGCGCAGGTCATGGTCTCAGGATTGTGAGATCGAGCTCCCTGTGGGGCTCTGTGCTGGGCGTGGAGCCTTCTTGAGATTCTCTCTCCCCCTCTCCCTCTCCCCCCTCCCCCCATGCTCTCTCTCTTTCTCAAAAAACAAACAAACAAAAATTGATTCTAGGAATTGAATGAAATAGCACACTTAGCATAGTGTCTGGTCTATAAGGACTCAACAAACACTAATTATTAAAAATATATCAGAAATGGTACTTTGGGGAGGTTAATCTAAGGATGGCTTGTGAAATGGAATTGTAGAATGAGGTTAGTGTGAGGCACAAATATTGGTAGGGGTGCTACTGTAGCCCCTGGGTTGTGAGGCAGTGAGGGCCTGACCCAGGGTGGTGGAGAGGATGCTGGGGAGGGAAGGATCTGAAAGCACCGGGGGAAAAAACCACGAAGACCTAGGAAGGGCTGCATCAGTAGGAATGTGATGAGAGGAGAGACAAAGATGACCCCAAGATTTTGACACTGAGGTAATGTTGGTCCTATTTTTAGAAGCTAGAGAAGTCAGAGAGGTGAGGTGGGATGACTGACTTGGTAATTTTACAAATTATAATCCTAAAAACTTATCAAATAGATGTCACAGGTGAAAGAAATTTCTGAGTTTAAAATTATGATATGACCTTGTTAATTAAATTTGCTAGTCTGAATCTTAGAACTTTGTTTTTAGCCTTCATGACAAAAACTATCCCAGTTCTCCTGGCTGTGCGTCCTTCTGACAAAGACTGTGTCCCTGATGAACTTTCCTCAGGCTCCTCTGAGCCTTCTGGGACTCCACCTCAGGCTCAGCGTCTGTCCTTGCTGGGCTTGCATTGCCTAGTTGTAGTGAGAATTTTAAATCGGTTTAGAGAGAGCCCCTCACCCTTCATAACTGGTCACCCTCAATATCTGATCAAATTCTCCACTCTCTGCCCTTGGTATCTGATCACCCTGGTCTGCCTTCAGCAAGAATCCTGTTAGGTCTGACTCACCAGAATCCTCTCTTACTCTTGATGTTTCCCCTTAGTCATTTCCATCTTTTGACCCCCACTCCACACTCTGGCTATAAATCCCTACTTGTCTGTGGTGTATTTAGAATTGAACCCCGTTCTCTACTGGGGTCTCTTTTTCCCTATTGCAATAGTCCTGAGTAGAATCTGTTTGTAACCATTTCACTATTGTTCAGCTCTGATTTTCTTTGGACTTCCTAGCTAATTCCTTCTTCCTCTCCTGCCCATTAAATGAGGGGCTTCCCTGAAGTTCAATCCATAATTCTTCCCTTTTTCTGTTAACTCTTTCCCTGGGGTGAGAGGTTGAGGGGCAGGGTTCATCTCACTGTTAAATTCCAGTTGGAACTCAGACCTCCAGTTTATCTGCCCAGGGCAGCTTCCTTCATATTCTATCAATGCAAAATTTTCCCTACCTAGAAACACATTCAAGTGAAAAATGATAATAAAATTATCTGGAAAGCAGTCATTTAAAAGTCAAGGAAGAGATAAATTATTCAAGCTATTAATACCAAGGCATACATTATTTACCAGAAACTTCTCTTAAATAAAAATGGATCAAAATGGGTGAAACCTTCCTTGTGTCCCTCATGAAATATTTTCTAAATAGGTAACATTTAAAGTTTCTTGATCCCCAAAGGAGATAAAAATACATGCCCAGGGGCACTTGGGTGGCTCAGTCGTTAAGCGTCTGCCTTCGGCTCAGGTCATGGTCCCAGGGTCCTGGGATCGAGCCCCACATCAGGCTCCCCGCTCGGCGGGAAGCCTGCTTCTCCCTCTCCCAAGCTCCCTGCTTGTGTTCCCTCTCTCGCTGTCTCCCTCTGTCAAATAAATAAAATACATGCCCAGTTAAGCCCCAGTGTAAGTTGCAGTTTGAAACATTTGAGTTTCTTATTACTCAAGACCCAGGAAGTCTTTGATTAGGAAAGCTGCCTTGCCAAGAAACTGATTTTTTCCCCCAGGGGACATAATTAAAGAGGGCAATACCACTGAGAGCGTGTGTGTGCCAAAGGCAAAGCGCTGTATTTATCAACAGACATAATACTTCATGGAGAGGACAAAACATCTCCACTGTTCTGTCGTGGATCCTCCACGAATGTACTTATACTCAACAGCCATACCATCACCAACAATAAAATGCGAAAAAAAACCCAAAACCCAAAACAAAACCATGCAAGAGAATTGAACAGTGTGGGCAGAAAAACCAAAACACGTTAGAACAGCAAGTCTCATCTCTACACTCTCTCTGATGGTCACCATGTGACGTCTTGGGCATTAAAATATTAGAAGGAGAATATGGAATTTCATTCAACAAATTCATTCAAATTTGTGAAGGGTTGGGGGCAAAGAGATTTCATAGATGACTCCCGGGTTTCTAACTTAAGCAGTTGGGTGTGTGGGTGGTGGCGGCATAGATGGGGCCAGAGAATAGCACAAGAGGGAGGAGCAGATGGGAGGGGGCGTATATGAGTTCAGTTTTGGAAATACAGGAGTCCCCTTTATCCACGGTTTTGCTTTCCGTGGTTTCAGTTACCCATGGTCAACTGTGGTCTGGAAGCAGACGATCCTCCTTCTGCCCTACTGTCAGAAAGTCAATAGTAGTCTAATGCTGTGCCCCAACGCCTACGGTCATTCACCTCTCTTCATCTCATCACGTAGGCATTTTACCATCTCCCAGCATCTTAAGAAGAAGGGTGAGTACAGCACAATAAGATGTTTTGACAGAGAGAGACCACATTCACATAACTTTTATTATACTAGATTGTTATACTTGTTCTATTTTATTTCTAGTTATTGTTGTTCATCTCTTACTGTGCCTAATTTATAAATTAAACTTTATCATAGGTGTGTATGCTTAAGAAAAAAAATCCCTACTTGTCTGTGGTGTATTTGGTACCATCCGTGGTTCATGCATCCACTGGGGGTCTCAGGATGTGTGCCGTGCGGGTAAGGGGGAGGGTAATGAAATGAGTTCGTCATGAGTTTGATGTGACTGTGAAAACACCAGTGGCTGTCCTCACATTTCATACATAGGCCCTAAACATGATCAATAATTCAGGTCTGAGTTCTGAAAAAATTAACTTTGGGTAATAAAAATTATGCCATTTTTGCTTTGCTTTAGCTTTTGAACACTTAGCAACTTTTAAAATCTACTTTTAATGTATGGTTTGGATTGTTTTCTTGTAAGTCTAGCTTCCTAGGTGGCATAACATTCTAATTGGTTAATCCCAAATTGACAACATCCTTGCTTCAAAACATTACATAATGAATTGGATTTACTCTCTGCCTCTCTTCTCCTGATATATAAATTATGTCCTAAAGATCAGCTCTGTGTCTTCCACCTGTGTGATGACCCATAAGGACAGAGAGTGCTAGAGCTGAGTGGCTCTGATAGCAGACTGCTACATACTAGCTCTGTGTCCTTTGCCATGTTATTTAGTTCCTCCCTCTCTCAGTGTCTGCATCTGTGACATGAAAAGTACATTTTAGAATTGATGTATGGCTTGGTACATAATTTTGAAATATTACACATTCACTTGGGAAGAAGTGGTATTCTCCAGCTGTCAAATGAGGATGTCTATACATAACCACCAAATGATACTTTGTGTGTTGTTCGTATCCTCTACGTGATAGAGAGGATATGTGAACACCACACTGCCTCCAAAGAATCTTCTGGGAGCTTCACCGATCATTGAGGAAAGCATCCTGAAATTGGTTACTATGGTGGTGGATTTGTTGATTTCTTCCTATGGTTGTATACAATTTTCCTCAGAGGGCTGTAATAAGGATTAAATGAGGTAACTCAGGTAAAGTGCTTAAAACAATGTCTGGTGAAGGGGGCAGGATATGCTGCCTCCAAACCTGCCACCTTGACATAAGGATTAGTTTGAGCCAAGGGCATTTGAAAAATAGGTACGAGAAGAACATCTTGCAATCTGACCTCCTCTTTGTTTCTTAAAAGTACAAGATAAAGCTCCCATGTGAAAGATGTCCTTCCTGTAGCAGGAGAAACATTCTTACTACCAAAGCAAGGAGTGGAGGCAGGAAGAATTCTGTACAAACAGACCTTGCTAAAGTACCTCTTATCTTCCTTTTACCACCCCATACAGTTTAGTTATGTTTCCACAACTGTCTCTCTCTGTTCAACCTACTGTAAAAACATTGAGGTCTTGCCACTTCTTTGGCTCTTCATTTCCTCATGAAGGCTCCCATGTCACATTAAATGTAAATACATTTGAGTGCTCTTCTGCTGTTAATCCATTTTATATCAATTTAATTCTCATACCCTGGGGAAGACCCTCAGAGGGATGAGATAATATTATGCTTCCCCCACACCGGCACATACCTAAGTATTTAATCTATGTTTGCTATTATATTTTTAATCATAAAGAAACACCAAGAATGGCCTCAACTATTTGAATTGCTAGAGAGATGGGCAGTGTGCATCACCATCATGATCATTTTCTCAAATCTGTACCTTATTTGAGTTACAATTCCTAGATTATAGAGGAGGATAAAAGGATCCCAGGGCTAATGCTGGGGTGTTTCAAATAGTATTATCTTTTCCCTAAATTTAGCTTTTAAATAAGTAAGATATTTTAGATGAAAACTTCTAGCTCATGAGGATAATACAACAAGAATCAAATAAACGCAGCCAACATGCCTTTCCTCTTTTTTTCTTTTAAGATAATTCTTGTCAAGCTGTATTATTTTACTGCATAGTAAGCATTGTCCTTGGGTTTTCTTACAGGGTTGACAAATACTCAAAAATGTGAATTGTGATAAACTCTATTACACTCCATTTATAAAGAAGGTATTCTATCATACAGTAAAGAATATTTATGTTTCTTTCCGAGTACTTAATAGGTCATTTCATTAAAAATGTCTTCATTAATAATTGGTATATAGAGAAATAAATTAATCATCATAATATTATCAATATTATTAATCATTATAATATTAAAATTTAATATCATATATTTGTATATTAATATAAAATATATACAACATATTTAATAACTAGCTATTGCTAGTTATATATAACTGTATTACCGTGAAAGGATCAGAGTATCTAAGTAAACAGTATCACCACCACCACAACCACCACCACACACTATGTGTGTGTGTGTGTGTGTGTGTGTGTGTGTGTGTGTGTCTCTCTCTTCTTCTCTCTCCTTCCTAGGGCTTGAAGCAGCCTCATCAGTATGATGATTTTCATCTTGACTATGATATGTCTCTAAGATATGACAAGTAAACACAACATTCCACAATTCGATTTCCGTTCTCTTACAGTGTCTGAAGTCATCAAGGTACTCAAATAGCACCAGTAGTTCTTAGCTCCTAAATTATTTCTGACATAAAAAGTATACAAGAGTAAATAGTAAGATTTATCTCAAAATGCATCAGCTTGCACAGGAATTAAAGAATATTCAAATAGAGAAAAACAACAATAGGATTGGGTCTTCTGCTAAGATTGATGAAAGATTCCACCAAAATTTTATTGATCTATTCCTATTAAGTAGGCAGATCTGAATTACTGCTGAGAAAGCACTGCAGCTCATCGATATCAAAATGACAATTCAACCTCAAAAACACAAAGAGCAGAAAAATATTTAATATTTGCATGAATCCTGTAGTAAATGAATCCTTTACTGACTAAAATTTGATTTCTTTTGCTTCTGTGTAAAAGGCTGCATCAGGCAAATTGGCTATAAAATTCTTTGTTAGAGGACAAGAAAGGGAAAAAAAAGGAATACCTTTTAACTTCCTGGAATCAGATATAAATCAAGAGTATATGAACATTTATTCCTTCAGGCTAAACCTATGTCTTGGAGAATCTTTATTTTAATTTCTGCCCAAAGTGTGGCTAGATAACAAGACAGGAGACAGAATGCAACTTGCAAACTTCATGCTTTGACCCCGAAGAGGTCACTCTTGATGACAAGGGGCTTGCTTGCTGTGTGTAATTATTTACAATGTACAGAACCAGGTATCCTGTCTAGATGCAAAACTATGTTGAATTTTCCCATTAGTGTTGCCAGTCTCAGATGACTAAATTATGGATACATTTTCTAAATTCTGTTCATTTTTCAGAGTCACAAATAAAAATTTCTTAGCCTGGCAGAATTATATTGGAGAAAAAGAATGTAATCTTCTGTTAACTTTTAAGACCATGGTTTGGGCTCTGGCCAGCTTAGAGGCCTGCCCATATCCTTAGAGCTATGCATGTTCAGTATAGAAGTGCTAGACATTTTTTGGATTATCTCTAATCTTGAAAGCAACCTTGCAGGTACTACTAACTCTGCCCCCGTTTCACAGGTGATAATGCTAAGGTACGTAGAGGGATTCAGGAAATTCTCCAAGCTCATATTGGTAATAAGGGAAAGAGTTAGGTTTTGAACTCAGATCTTTCTGTATCCAAAACCCTGCTCCTTCAACTTCACTGTCAAGTATGTGCTGAAAGTTGATTGACTGACTCCTTTGTACTTCTGGGCCTGATTTTAAGGAGCATTTCATATGATCTGCATCCTGACATTGCAAGGTAAGACACTGGAGTGAATCCCAGGGATGGTGATTGTAAATCTTTCTTTTTATAATGGAGGTTACCGAGGTGATAGGACTCAGCCAAGGACATGTACCAAAGTAAAAAAATTGAAACTAGACTTTTCCTTTAAGCTTCACATTAGGCATGCCATAACATGACATGAAAATTTGAATTTTCTACTCTTAAAGTGAATTAAGAAATAAATCCTCAAAAAGAAATTTTCAAGATTCATGTCATCATCTCTTGTTCTTATTTATGCTAATATATAGCCCTAATAGGTTTCTTCAAGGGTGCATTTCAAAGTTGACACCACTATAGAACACATAACAGAAAAAAAATATGTGGGAATTTGGTTTAAAAACATACAGAATAAATTTCGCACTGAGTTATAAAAGTTGGCACTGAGCCCAATTTCTGGAATAAATCAAAGAGTAGGCAGAAAACAGACAGCAGGAACAGTTATTTTAGCAAGAAAAGTAGGATAAATTTACCAAGCCAATCATGGGATGATGTACGCAGATAAGAGATGCAGAAGGAAAATGTGCAACGTTGATACATGAACACATTTGAATGCGAGAAAGCAAGACCCAGAAAGCACAATTGTCCTACATGTGAATAAACACTCAAATTATGCTGCAGCTGCAAAATTTAAACTCAAGGAAGAGACATTTGCAAAGAAATTTATTAAATAGATGTGATTTCCTGATTTCACATACCCAGTGGTTCTTTTATAAAGTAAAATGTACAATTTTCCTTGATATAAATGACATTTGCCCCCTGTTGTACTCAATCAAATAGCAAAAAAGTCTTTTGTGAAAGACTCCGCTTATTAAGGAGCACAATCCGATTGATGCCAGACACTCAGGCTCTGAATGCATAGAGCTAATCCATCTAATTAAAATGTCTTATATATTGAGTACAGTCTTATACGATAAGAAGGTGTTCATGTGAAGGAAATTCGTCTTTCCCTAATGGCATATGCCAGGACAATTTCTTTGCAAGGAGATAAGTTTCTTGCTGAAACTAACCCTTGGCTGCCAAACCTTTCCATCTGTCCTTCCATGCATCCATGCATCCATGCATCAAGTATGTATAGGTCTACAATGTCTATAACCCAGGAGGGGATATAAAAATGTATCACAAAGCTTTTATTGGGAATTTTATGACATGAAGATGATATTTGACCAGAAGACTCAGACTCTGTTCTTAAACTAGGGCACCTTCGCACAATGGTGATGTTGGCACGTGAGCCCTTTTACAGCAATCTGTCTTTGACTCAAACTGCGATGTAGGAATTAGTAGCTGCGAGCCTAGATTGTTTGTTTTTACAGAGTGGTTCACAAAGTGAGGTCTCCTGACCAGCAGCATCACCTGGGACCTTGTTAGAAATGCAAATTCTTGGGTCTTGTGCCAGACCAATCTATGTTTGAGAGCCAAAATACGTCACAACCACTTGGAAGACTTGATAAATTACAGAATTTGCATGACTCCACAATGGTCTCGACCACTGGTGAGGGAAGCCAAGAAGAAGTAAGTCTGAGAAATTAGAGTGGCAGCTTTTACATGTTTCATTAAGAAGTTTGGACGATGATAGATTGGTAAATTAGAGAATATTTTCTGAGCAAAGCACAGCCATGATCAGAGTTTTTATTTTGGAAGATTTTAGAGCCTAATGAGACCACGGAGAGGCAACTGCATTGTTCAGGTGAGAAGACAAAATAGCTGCATCTTTGATGACTCACGAATTTGTCAGCCTCAAATATTCACTGGGACTGTTCACTCAGTTTGCCTTCTGGGCTCAGGCTGTGGTTCTAAGAGATCTCTCTCCAATACCACAGGGTCCTCTTCATCCCAGAGTCCGATTCTATCTACCCTTTGTTATTTCTGCCTTGACATCTGACACTACTTCCCTTGTTCCCCTGCCTTAAGTCTCTCTGCTGCTCTTTTTCCTCTACCCCTACATTTCATTTCCTTCACCAGAGATTTGCATGCTAATGCACATCAATTTAAATATTTGCTGCTGGTTACTTGTACAGCTTCTTAGAGAGCTCACACATGACACTCCTCCTCTGAACATAGGATCTACTAGTTCTCAAGACAACTGCAGCCTTCACCTGACTTTACTTAAATCTGCCAAAACCCCCCTGATTCACTTTAATGTGTTAAAGCTGTTTCACCAGTGGTCCATCCTTGTACCATGATGCTCAGACATGCATAATTTAAGTCACCCTTTTCACACAAATGATGACACTGTTAACTGGGTTGTTTCCAAACAGGGAAAATGAATTGTTTTTTTGAGTATCAGACACCTTCTCGTACATAAAACCATCGACAGTGAATAGTAAGTATAGATACAATGAAACGCTATTGTCTTTAACAATTCCAACATTTGGGTCATACTTCAAATTTTAATATATAATGTCTCAAATGTATGTACCTGTCGACCAAGATGTGCGTCTCACTCTGAACATAGACAATTCATTGATGAAGAAATTAGTTTTGAAACAGAGTTCACTCTGGTTCTATGACACTTGGATATAACTTTCTGGGTCTTTAAAACAAAACATTTTCTTCCTGGAGATAGTTCATCGAGGAGGACAATGTGATTTATTTTAGGATTTAAAATAAAGTAAAAGGAAGTATAACAGATGCCTCTGGTTCCCTGCATCATGCCCTTTGGTCCACCTGTGATTTCAGCCACAGCTGCACAGACAGATGGTTCTGCACCAACTCGGCTTCTCTCCACCTTTCTAGCGTCCAACTTCAAGTGACCACTGAGTGTCTACCGGCCCCACGCAGGGCCAGCACAGCCCAGCATTGTAGGCGAAGTCAATGTCCCTGGGAGCAATCCACAACCAACAGGGGAAAGCCCTTTGATAAACCTCTTGCCACACATCCTGCAGGCAGAAATTCTGGGAGGTCCCCCACACTCCTCTAGGTCCCAGGGAATTGCGCTCCTGCAGTCCACACCGAGGAATTTTCTACTCCCCCCTTATTTTGGCCTTGGCTTCTTCCCCAATTTCACTCTCCCTGACCTCTGACTCCCATCCTTGGGATGAGCTTCCCAGTTAATCACCACACCCAAATCATTGCCTCAAGCAAGCGAGCCCAGGAAAAATGACAGCTTATTCATATATTCAGCAATATTAACCCCCTTCTGCCGGACACCTCATATGTGGTGTTTCAGATTTGGACGTCATAAAGGCCCTCCTTTTTTCCCTTATCAAAACTCCATAATGATAGGAAAGGAGTGGAGATCACAGCTTTGCATTTCCTCTGCCTTTCTTAGAGCATGTAGATCTTGTTGGACACATTGTCCTGATAAGTTCAAACCTGTATACAACACTAAAAAAAATTAAAAGCTGATACGATGCCATCTACTTTCATAATTCTATGCTTAACACTATTTTGGTCCACAGTCAGGAAAATGGCATTTGCCTCATCTGCCGTTCTAGGTTAACAACAAGAATGAAGATTAAACATATAAAACTTGTCACGTCCACATTCTGTAACAAGCAACTAGGGAGTTAAAAATCACAGACTAAACTCAGCAGCCTCTTAATATGACTGGAATTACAAGCTAAAAATATTTATATTCAAATATACTATGCTGCAAAAAAAAAATTGTTTTGCGTAAGATAGCTGGAAAAGAAGGTTTGTGTTATATAAGGAGAAATGACACAATTTTACCTTTGATTATCAATTTTCCATTTTTCTTGCTTCTAAGGCAGGAAAAGATCCAAACTTTGCAGGTCTTTTTTTTTTTTTTTTTTTTTAAACTGGCTGTCACTCTTGGTATGTGATGCTCAGCTGTTCTGAAACATAACAAAACACAATGATTAGATGGAACTACTAGCCTGAAACAAAAAGATACTTAAGATCTCTTAAGAACTACTCTGACAAACATTAAATTCAGTGATGTGAGAAGGGAGTTTCATAGAAAATTTACATGAATGTTTCTGCATGATGTTATACTTTGTATTTTTATGCTTTCCAGAAAATAAAACCCACCACAAAAAAATGTCACCACAATAAATAGGTTTGATATTCTACAATCTACTTTTCTACTACTAAGATTTTATTTTCTTTAAAAAGCAATAAAGTGCATGCATTGATCTTTTGATTTTGTAGGATACATTCTACATACAAGACTGTATTCACTTCCTGTGCATTCTTTCTTTTATCATCGCTGCAACTAAGCAGCTGTAAATAAAGGGCTAAAAGGTATCACAGGGTGGTTCTTCTGACATCACAGGAGGACACAAATAAGGGCATAATCTTCCCAAGCACACTACCAAGGGCTTGCTGATGCTCAAAACAAACCATGACCCCTAATTATTGATGCTTTTTGAAGAAAGTGACAAGATGGAATTGTAACTAGGCCTAGAGTCATGGGAGGTAACTTTTCCAATCCTATCACATGCTTTATGCTGAGCTGTGACTTTTCTCCTCCGATAGTTCACATGGAAAGAGACTTGTATCACACACAAAAATGATCTGGTGCTGGAAAGTGTAAGTATCAACAGAAGTTCTGTTTAAGCAATATCATTTTGCAGCCCTAGGTAGCATATTAAAAGAGTGTCCATAGGGAATGAGAAAAATAGTAGATCTAAGTATTAAGCAGAGATAGAATGACATTTGGAATTAAGAATACTGGTGTGAATAATTTTTTTTTTTACCTCCTAATTATTTATAGGAATTACAGTGCCTGAATGAATATGGAATTCATTTCACAGAAGAGGAATTGGAGGCCCAAAGAGGTGATGTGTTTTGCCCACTTTTATTCAGCTAAGAGGCACAAAGGCAGAATGACATTCCAGAATCCCTGCCTTGAAATTCAACCCCTTTAGAAACCCATAACTGTATTTGTTTCCAAAAAGAATACCTGGCATTCAAAAAGACTAGGGCTAATACAATTCTCTGTAGAACTTGTCCGAGCAATATTTTGAGCCTGGCAAAGTTGATAGGTTAAGAATATCTTATTCTTAACTATGGGTGGTAAAATGGAAGAACTATAAAAACACAACAATGTCATGTATTTTCATAGCATATAAAACATGTTGGGGATATTATATTTATATATGTATTTCATTTATCCACATTATAAAAGACAAAAATGATACTCTATTAATTGGGAATCTATTTTGTGCTGGATATTGTTCTTAATTTTCTACAGAAACAAAATGAAAAGATTATGGAATTTCTCAAAAACACACCCAGATATACAATAAGAAATCAATTTTATTACAACTGGAATGTTTTGTAAATTAGATAATCTTAATGTAAACAAATATCGCAAACACTGGGAGGTGTTTCAAATATCAGATAGTCTAATGGTTTCCAAGTATGGTTGATCATCACAATTGTCTGGAAACCTGCCAAAAAATACAAATTATAGAATGTCATGCAAGATCTATTAAATCAGAATATTCATTAGTGAAATCAGGGTAATCTGCATTTTGATCTGGGCCCCCAGTTCATTCTCCTGATCAAGTTGCTTTTGGAAACCTACTGATTCTTGCCTCATCTCCTTATTTATACGGATAAGGAACCTGAAACCAGGGAATTACTTGCCCAAGGCATTTACTCCTTGGTGACAGAACTGAAGTTAGAATGCAGAATTTCTGGATTCTCTAGTATTTTATCTTATTTTATTTTTATTTTCTTGTTTTCCTTTACTCCAAGGGTTTTTCTTTTCTTTTTCTTCTTCTTCTTTCTTATCACCAAGTAACCAATATTTAGTCCCTACATCTAAGAACAAGAGTGAAAGTAAAAAGAAACAAACAAAATCAACAAAAAGCCAAAATGGGAATTTGAACTTAAGCTGTTTGATTCAATAGTGTGCTTTCCATGGTTCCACTGGGTTCTACAGTCATCTGCATTTGGAGTGTCTGCTCAGCCCGTTTCTCTGCATTCCCCAACTTTCAAAGATGCCCTTCATCATTGTCAGTGAGTCCTGATCCCTGGCCATTGTTGCTTGGACAGGGAGGGGGACCTCACCTAGGCTGAGCTTCTAATCTGGGACTAGGAGACTTCAGTCTCATTTAGGTGAAAGACTTATGGCTGGAGAGTGGTCACCTTGTCCCTTATGGGCAGAGGGAGCAAATACTAGTAATCTGTGGAAAAGAAAAGTGAAAAAGACACTGATGGGAGGTGGAGTGAGAGCTCTCCAAACTCATCTGCTTCCTGCTCTTACTTCTTTATTTTTTCCTGTGGCTTTCATGAGCTCATATAGTCTTATGACACATTCTACTTGATATTTTTCAAGTCATTTAATTTTTTGACTCACACAAGTGGTTTTGTTCTATGACTCTGCAGCCAGAGTCCCAACTAATATACCTCCTATCATTCTTGTCATGTAAGTTATTTTATAAGCCAGTCACTTTAGTTACATCATTTTAAGAGGTTCATTTAAAAAAATATTGGCTGAGAGTGTGGAGAAAGGGAAATGGACAATGTAAATGCATCACATTTTATGGAATACTGATATTTTCATAAAGTACACAGTGTGATAAAGGGGGAAAGGTCCAGATCAGAGAGCTCACTCTTAATCTCAGCTCTGCCTTTTATAGGACTTCTGGCTTGTGAAAGTTACCTAGCCTCTGTGAGTTTCAATTTCCTCATTGTAGAATGGAGGCAAGGAAACCTTAGTCAGGTTAGTATGAGGAATAAATGAGGTCATTTGTGTCTTCATTCACTCACTCACTCATGTCTCAAAGATTTATTGAGCATTTATCATATGTCAAGCACTATGATCGGTGCTTGGAATAATGAACATTTCATTTTAGTGAAGGTGAGTAAATAGAAAATAAACAATAACCATGGTGAAGGAATAAAGTACAGAGTATTTTAGAATGTGAAACACGCTATGGGTGTAAGGAAAGGTAGACCAAGTTAAGGGGGATCCGGAGTACATGGGTTGGAGGTTATTAGGAGGTGAAGGGACCTCACTAAGAAAGTAAGATGTGACCAAACACTTGAAAGATGTGAGGGAGTGAGTCATGTGAAAGAGAAAGGTGTTCCAAGCAGACACAACCACCAAGGTTAGGGCTGGAAGGTGGGAGTATGTGTGGTTGTTCTTGGAATTGTGAGTCAATAGGGATGGAGTGAAAGGAGATAGGGGAGATTAGTAGAGAAAATGGCAGCACAGTGGGGAGTGTTGTGGGGAGGTGGAGGGAGGGATGGATCAAGGGTGGCCCAGCTTCTTGGCTTTCACGCTGTGTGAAATAGGGGCCACTGCAGGAATCTGAGCTCAGAATTGACAATGCTTATATTTCAACAGGTTCAAACTGGCTGCCAGTTGGAAACAGACCATGGCAGTGGTGGTGGTGGGGGGGTGGTCTATGTAGAGGCAGAAGGAAAGTTTGTAGAGAGAGGCCACATTGGCTCAGACTCAGGAGGAGCTGATGAGGAGTGGTCAGTCAGATTCATGCTGGGCTTATTTTGAAGTGAGAGCAACAGGATCTCCTGATGTACTGCATGGAGAGAAAAGAGGGAGAGAAGGATGGTCCTAAGGCTTCTAGCCAAAGGACTGGAAGAGTACATTCACCATCACTTGAGATGAGAAGGGCTGTGGATACAAAAAGGCTTTTGGGGAAAGAGGATGAACTTACTTTGGCCATACTGATTTTGAGAGGTCAATGCCCAGTGACCTTGCAGGCAGTTGGTCAGGTAATACTGGAATGTGGGAGAGAAGTGTGGCTGGAGTTTGCATTAAAAGCTTCTGGAAGACTTTCTGGTCTAGCATAGGTGATGGCTGATATTCTTATTGCCTCCTACCATAGTGATTATGAAGGGGTTAAATAAAATAATATATGGAAAGCACAATGCCTGGTACATAACAGGAACTCAACATATTATAATTACCTTCTGTCTCCCACTTTCATTTCCAAATATTTAGTTCTCTATTGACTATAGGATTGAGTCTATTTTTCTCTGAAAAAAACCGATTTTCCACAAGATGTAATAAAAATCATATTTTATATTTTGGCAGCCCTTTTAAAAATATAGCAATAATCTTCTGATAAAATATTAATAATACTACTTAAGAAGTCATGAAGTAGAACTTTCAGGTAGCAAGGTAAATTTTGATTTGGGCATGAGCTGAAAGGTCTAAGGAAAAAATGAAAACAGGACTGAAATAATCCATGGACCTATAAGTCCCTCAACATCTCCCAAATCTCCCTGGATTTTTGGCAATGATTAAGAGTCTTTCAGGATAAAGAAGATGCAGGAATGTGGGAAAAGTGATTATTCAAACTGCAGGCCCCAGTGTACATCTGAGGAAGCACATGTGCTTGAAGGCACATCTGGGGACCTCTGGAAATTCTGGAAAGAATTCTCTAAAGTCTAAAAGTATATCTTTAAAATAGGTTTCTTAATTTATAAATGTATCTTCATTCTTTATTTTAAAGATTTTATTTGAGAGAGAGAGAGAGAGGAAAAAAAAAACATGAGGCAGAGGGAGAGGGAGAAGCAGACTCCCTGCCGAGCACAGAGCCTGAAGTGGGGCTCCATCCCAGGACCCTGGGATCATGACCTGACTTGAAGGCAGACCCTTAACCAACTGAGCCACCCAGGTGCCCCTATAAATGTGTCTTCATTTGAACAATTTTAACCTGGAAACCATCTGAGTTTGAACCCTTTTTATGGATGATATTAATGAGGGCTAGAGAGGTGAAGCAGCATGCCTGAGGCCACAGCTAGCCAATAGCAAGGCCAGGACTAGACTTAGACCCCCTAACTCTCAGTATAGCTGTCTTTCCACTCAGTTTCTTTTCAGTTTGTTTTGTTTTTTGTTTTACTCAATTACCTCTTGACCTCTTTCTGTGAAGTCTCATGTCTTATCTTAATGTTTTACTGAAATGTTATAGTCCATAAAACATTGTGTTTGTTTGAAGACAAAGTTAAACTATCTTTCTGCCTTCTGGGCTCCTCCTTCTTGCAGATGATGAAGTAAGAATCTCAGAACAAGATCTGAATTTATTCTGACTTCCTATATGTCTGAAACAGTGTTAGTGCACATAAAAAAAGGTTTCCACTTTTGCAAATCATGTTGCTAAGTGATTTGCCATTTGTGTATAAAAAAACCCCCAAAACAAAAAAAAAACCTCAAGGCAGGCTGGATGTATGAGTGTACAACCTGGGTGACTGCCCAGGAGCCCATATTCAGAATAGCCCCTTGCTTTAATTTTTTTTATAATTTGAACCAGTGTTTTTGTGGGTGAAGTCCAATGGGGTAGTGGAGCATCTGAGTGAGGAGGGGTATCTGCACCATATGCATGCCCCCAGCCTTTGCTTATGGCCTCATTTGCATATAATGTGCATAATGGTGAATTCTGGTGGACTCACAATTCCTGGGAGTTCAGTGAGATTCGGTGTGAGTGAGGTTAAGTATATGCTCTGTCTATGACTAAGTGAGGAAGCTGACAATCCCAAGAGGCCATGCTTTCCATGGAAGCCAGAATTTGCTTTGAACTTCACAAGAAGGCAACTGTATTCTAAGAAACATGGATGACAACTGATGGGGTTCTGGGAAGGCCACCCTGAAACATGCCACTTCGGCATATTGATTATCTCGAATTAAAGTTACTTGGGAAACAGCCAGTACACGAAGGACTCTCTGAGGTGCTTCTGTCCCCTGAAAGTAGGAAATAAATCTCCCATGTGTATGATACTCTTCCTGTACAGGAGGTAAAGAGACATCCTTACCATCAGAGACAGGGAATTCAGAGAAGGCTTTATCAACAAGCCCTGTTATTTCTTCACTAATTTACTACCCAAAGCCTGACCTTCTTTTTGTCAATTTTTCACTAACTTATTGTTTCTTTGTCTAAAACATGTAAAAGCTGCTGGTTTAGTTTCTTCTTTGAGTCTCATATTTTTATGGACTACTGTTTGTATGAAATTAAATTTGTTTTTCTCCTGCTACTCTGTCTTATGTTGATTTAATTATTAGACCAGTCAAAGAACCTAAAATAGAAGAGGGAAAAATTTTCCTCCCCAACACAAGAAATCCTATCATATCTTATTTTTTGCATTTCTCCCCTTGAATTAGTAGCCTGCTTATGGTGAAAATAAAGACATAAAAAGAGAAAGAAAGGGAAAGCCATATTTCTTTTTGCTGCAGTCCTTCCTTACTCATCAGTGAGCCAAAGGGAGAGAGTGTTGGTACAGTGTGCATATATCAAGAAGTGAAATAAAAATGGTAGAGAAGGTTTGTGTAGTGTTTCCTCTCTTCTGGTAAGAATAACATACATATGCATGATCTACAACGTACAAATTGTATAATTTTGGTGATTCTTCATGTAAGTTAAATAATCCCATATTTGCATTATACAATATAAAGATGAATGGTAAAATGCATGCTAATAACTTTTTTTCTCTTTTTGGAACCACATTAAATAGTAAATAAAAACCACTATGATGAGTTGAGAGAGAAATGGCAGAAAAAAGGAAACAGTTTTATACTTTAGTACATTTAACAACTCTTCTGTCCTGCTTTCTGAACAAGGGGCCTGCATTTTCATTTTGCTCTGGGCCCTGCTAATTCTGTAGCCATTAACATTCACCCTGTTGTAATTAACTAGCACAGACTTTAGTAAGTGCTTCAAGCATTATTAATTTACAGTTTAAGTATCATATATAGGATTTTTGGAAATAGACAATCTGCTTCTGAAAATCCTAGTATAATTACAAACTAAATTAATCTAGTCTCTGTTCTTGTCAAACCTCCTAATGTCTTCTCCTTCCTTCCCAAATGACTCTTTGGACATCTGACCAAAGTTCCTAATTTGAGCCAACACACCTCAGAAGACCCTCAGTTTTTGACTTAATTTAATTTCCAATTTAATTTAATTTAATTTTAATCTTCCATTTGAAACTCCACTGCCTTCAAGGTCAAATCCTCAGTTGGTGAAGACAGAAAAATCAGTGATAAAAGTAATGTACTTTAAAGTGTGAGTAATAAAGCCACCTGACACTTTTGAGGGATATTTAGATTTTAAAGAAGCACTTAGTTCAGTCTAGATGACCTTAGTGTGTAAGAAACAATGCTCCTAAAGGAGGAAACTTTCTATTACTCTCTGCTAAGAGGGCCCTTAGACCCCAAAGCACTTGTAAGAAAGGGTAATGTTCTAGTTCTCAACAACCACAGGTGATTTTTTAAAATTAGGTAACTTATGGCCATATGTACCAAGATATTTCCAATTAAAAGACTTCACAATCATGAAATATATAGGCTTATTTCATGTGTCTTTAATCACCAAAAAGAACTGAACTTTAAAACATGTAGTAGAGACAGCCTCCCTTTAATTGTCTTTATAAATTTGACCTCTGTTCTTCCAATTCTGTCCTATATTTGTCCATCTGTGGTGACTTTGCACCTTCAGGAATTTAGCTAAAGGACTCTGCAGAAATTTTAAGGCATTGCCCCCTCCCCACATACATACACACACACAACAACAACAACAACAACAACAACAACAACTCACTTTTCTACAGACAAGATGATTTTGGGCTCCCTGATGAACAGAAGGTGGGTAGTGACTCATTGAGATATCACAGCTGTTGCCCTGGTACAAAAAGATTGACAATCTATTTACAACTTTGAGAGCACTAGTTAGAAATATCTTTTAATCCATGTGGCAGGAGACTAAAAGACCTTTTCCCTTGGGCATATCTTTTTGGTTAAAAGGAAGGCTCATTGCCTGAGAATAAACTGGAGACTGTGGTATATTTTGTCAATGACTTAAGTGGAGACTTTCAACATCTTGCATCTGTATAGCCTTTCTTTCTAATAATCTCAAAGCTTTAATATGTTTTCAAGTAGTTTTCTTTAAAAAAAATTACAGTAGAGAGGTGCCTGGGAGGCTCAGTCAGTTAAGCATCAGACTCTTGATCTCAGCCCAGGTCTTGATCTTGGGGTCGTGAATTCAAGCCCCACATTGGACTCCACACTGGGCATGGAGTCTACTTAAAAAAAAAATTACAGTAGACTATCCTAACCTATTTGGCTCTAGTGAATTCACATTGCTTTCTCTTCACTCATTGGGCTGAGAGTCTTTCACACCTCTCTCAATTCCAACCCTAGTCCCCCTGGATGGACTTAATGAAACACAGTTAAGAGTGGCCACATTCATTGAGTGCTTACTGTATGCCATCATTATTCTAAGACTGTTTCATTTAAAATTCTCAATCACTCTATGAGGTAGGTGATATTATCATCACCATTTTACAGATGAGAAGAATGAGATGCAGAGATGTTAAGAGATGGACCAAATTATGACAGCTGGTCAGTAGGGGGCGCTATGACATAGGCCCACAGTCAGTCTCAGCCATGCACTCTCCAACATGTTCACCTCTTCGTGCTTGTTTCAAGCCAAATACACAGATTTATTTTTCATGAATTCATTTCACTCACCTATCTAATTCATTTATATCAGCTGGGCTATAAGGCTTCCAAAGCTTACCATGTCCTAGGAACTTGAAATAAGTTGCTTCATTTAGATATTATTATCATTATCCCCTTTTACAGATGCCAAAATTGAGACACAAAGAGATTTAAATTACTTGGCCAAAATCTCAGAAAATTTTGGATCTAGGGTTTAAATCTAGTTCTTTTTATCATTATGTTACATTTCACTCTTCTGTGTCAGATTTTGCTATTTCCTAAAAGTAAATTTTCTATGCCAAAGTATAGAAAAGCCTTAATATTATTATCAAGTTGGTGATGAGTTCAATGGTAGAGCCAAATTTTAGTAGCCAGAGACCAGAGTTTTAGTTCCAAGCACAGATATGCCAGTTGGCAACACTGATTCCATGGCCAACAAACTGTAACTTTGTTTCCAGCCAGTCACTTCCCAACCTCATGCTGCTAAACATGAATCCATGAATTATACACATTTAAATATGGATTGAACTTTATCATTCATCAAGTCTCATTGCTTCATTTCATAGATATGAAAAACACAGACAGTTTAAGTAGAATACCTGAGATCACTCAGGAAATCAATAATAGAACTAGGACAGTAATTTAGATTTCCTGACACTAAATCTGAGGTCTTCATCCCATCAACAAAGGCAGCCTATAATGGCTATTTTTTCAGTGTCTTAAAAAACATGTTTAGGGGCGCCTGGGTGGCTCAGGTGGTTAGGCGTCTGCCTTCAGCTCAGGTCATGATCCCAGGGTCCTGGGATCAAGTCCTTCATCGGGCTCCCTGCTCGGCAGGAAGCCAGCTTCTCTCTCTCTCCCTCTGCTGCTGCTCCCCATGCTTTTGCTCTCTCTTTCTGTCAAATAAATAAATAAAATCTTAAAAGAAAAGTGTTCATACTTTCAACAGAAATTGAGTGGCTACTATGTCCCAGACACTATTTTAGGTTGCTAGGGACAGGGCAGCAAACAAACAAACAAAATTGCTGCCTTCATGGAGCTTTACGACCTGGCACTGTGATGGTAAAATGTCCTGATGTTTTAAATAAGAAAATGTCATATGAATTTCAGTTATTTTAAATTTAATCACTGGTAAAAAAGTGATTGCTTAAGAAGCACTGGCTTGAAATTATGGATGATCCAAAACTATAATGCCTCCTAGACAGAAGAACTTATTATTACATATACCAGTTTATACATATGATCAAAGCCCAGTCATTACATAAACAGGGGTGGCATGGGTTCTGTGGTACCCATGGAAAGATGGAGAAAGTCAGGAAGGTCCATGTCCCCAAGCAGCTTAAGCTTGAGATGTAGGAGTCATGTAGATGAGGGGAAATGCTTTCCCCTCAATTTAAACTTCTTTAAGCAAATTCCATAACATTTGAAAAATTATCTTTTACTCTGTGACAGTTAAAAAATCATTCTCTATAGCTGCTAAGAATTAAAACTATAATTAAGTGAATAATCTGAAATCCCAAAACCCCAGTTAAATTTTCTGAAATTTATCTATTTCAAGTCTTTTTTTTTAAATGATGCATACCATATTGTGTCAACTTGTCCAGTGGCAGAGAAATAACAATAATAAAATGTAAGTTTGCCTCTAAATCAATATACATCTGCATCTTCTTGCCAATAATTATTATAATGAAGTAACAAAATTGAGCTCTTGGTCACAAAGGCTGGCTGCATTTGCTATTAGTCTGAATGGAAACAGTCACCCTAAAGCTATTTCATAATGGAAAACACAGGGCAATGCAGTTTAATGTACTATACTAAGCCTATTCTTTAATTATAATATTTTGCAATGTCAATACACACCATTATCTGCAATAACCAGGGTTTTTAAAATGCTTTGTGCTGATAACAAACTATGCTTTAGTGTCTTCCAAGATATTAAATTCTTCATTCTGACTCTCCCACTTAATGTCAAGTAGATGTAGCTGATATCATGTCTCCTGAAGACTCTGCTCAATGAAAATCCAGCAATAAGAAGACATAAGAACCCAAAATATGACTTACAGTTACAAATTTATAACCACATTTGCTCATATACTTATTTAAGTGAACTGCTAAAGATGTATCTGCTAATATGTATATATCTGTATATATTCATAACTTCTGAGAGGTAAATACATAAGCATTCACACTCAGAAAATATTCTGAATGACAAGTGTTGGAGAAAAATCTAAAGGGTTAGCAATTAGTTGAACTACTTTTATTATTCATACCTACATTCTTCATGGTGTCTTTATTTTTTTTTTTTATGATTTTATTTTTTATTCGAGAGAGAGAGAGCAGGAGTGGAGGGAAGAGCAGAGAGAGAGGGAGAAGCAGACTCCCTGCTGAACAGGGAGCCCAGATGTGGGGCTCAATCCCAGGACCCTGGGGTCATGATCTGAGTGGAAGGCAGATGCTTAACTGACTGAGCCACACAGCCACCCTTCTCATGGTGCCTTTAGAAGACCCAATGAGGAAAACAGGTTTCACCCCGGAAGGTTGTTAGCTAACCTACATGAAAGTATGCCATGAACGGTACAGTTCCCAAATAATGCCATTCGTAGTAACTTAATTTCTTTGGTTTCTTCTTTGGTCACTTCAGTAGAAATAAATTGTGCACATACTTCCCATAGGTAATGCCATCACAGTAATATGTCTGCTAAAATACAGTGCAATAATGCTAGTTTTCTTGATAATTAGGTGAGACAGCCTATTCCAGAAAATCAATGAACTGAAACATAGGAGGGACCCTCTTGTTATTTCCTTTACCTCCATCATGGATGGGAATTATATAGCGCCATCCCTAGAAAAGGCTGTAAAGGAGACTCATGTGGTTTTTCAGCACCTTGTGTTTTTTTTTTTCTGAACATCTATTTTCCATTTTTATGTCTTTTTTCAGATATTGTTATTCAAGTTTCCTTCATTAAAACTCTAACACTTGGCAATAAATGGCCTGGCCTAGAAAGTCTTCTTGTATAGCAAAGGCCTGGCTATCAAAATCCATTCAGCTCCCTCAGGTAGTGCCAGCAGAGGCCAGTGAAAAAGCCCAGCAGCATTAAATAAACCTGGCTGACCAAAATAACAATGGAAAGGCACTGAAAAATAAACTGCCACTGTAATCATGGCCCACGAAAGTAGCCATTCTAAATCTGTGACTGCCTTTGACAATGAAAAAAATTAAATAAGACCTTGGGTCTCCTAACTTAACAGACAAAATGTCTAGGATACAATAAAAGATCACTTCCCACACTAAAAAATCAAGAAAAATCTCAAATGAGAAAGACAATCAACTGATCTTAACATTGAGACGAGTCAGATGGTTCAAATATCTGACAAGGATTTTTAACAGCCATCATGTAACTCTTTCAATTATCCATTACAAAATCTTTTGGGATATCCGAAAAAATAGAAACTTTCAGCAAAGAAATGGAAGTTATAAAAAGAACCAAATGGAAAATATAGAACTGAAAAATATAACAGAAATAATAATAATAATAATAATAATAATAATAATAAACCAACTTGGTGGATGAACTCAAAAGAAGAGTGAAGAGGACAGAGGACAGATCCATTGAATCCACCCAATCTGAACAACAGGGAGAAAGTAGGGTATTTTAAAAATGAGCAGAAACTTGGGGCACCTGGGTGGCTCAGTCGGTTAAGCATCTGCCTTCGGCTCAGGTCATGATCCCAGGGTCCTGGGACTAAGCCTTGCATCAGGCTCCCTGCTCTGCAGGAAGTCTGCTCCTCCCTCTCCCACTCCCCTTGCTTGTGTTCCCTCTCTCACTGTGTCTCTCTGTGTCAAATAAATAAATAAAAAAAATCTTTTAAAAAAAATGAACAGAAACTTCAGGTGCCTGTAGGGCAATAACAGAAGATCCAACATTCATATCACTGGAGTCTCAGAAAAAGATGAGAAAAATAGTTGCTGAATACTTCTCAAATTTGACAAAATAGACAAAAATCACAGATCCAAGGAGCTGAGAAAACTCCCAACAGATAAAAGCCATAGAAATACACACCTATCCACATTATAACTGAACTTCTGAAAATGAAAGAGAAAGAAAATATCTGAAGGCAGCGAGAGAGAAACAAGCATTTTGAAGTATTTAAACACCAATTTGAATAACAGCAAATTTCTCATTTGAAACCATGGAGTCCAGAAAGAAGTGGCATTTTTTTTCAAATGATGAAGTAAAAGAAATGTCAACTGCAAATTCTGTCTGTATTCAGAAAAACTATCCTTTAGGAATGAAGAGGAAATGAAGGCATTCTTGTACAAAGAAAAATTAAAAAAGAATTTTCACTAGCAAACCTATCCTTAAAGGCTGTCTCAAGGAAGATCTTCAAACAAAAAGGAAATTAAAAAAAAATCTTAGCACATAAGGAAAGAAGGAATAAGGAAAAGAGCAGAAACCCAGATATATACAATCCTTTTACTTATGAGTTTCATAAGTTAATTTGATGATTGAAAAAGAAATAGAATAGTAATCTGATACTTAAGAAAATGATACCTAAAAGTGTGGAAGGTAAAGGGACTTAAGGTTTCCATACTTAAAGTGGTAAAATGTTGGTACTAGTAGACTGTGATAAGTCACATATATATGTTGTAATACCTAGAGCAACCACTATGAGAACTATGCAAACAGATATACTCCAAATCACTATAGAGAAAATACTTTCAAATCATATATCTGATATCTGATCCAGAACAAGAAAAGAATGCCTATAAATCAACAATGACAAAATCAAATGACCCAATTAAAAAATGGGCAAAGAATTTGAATACACATTTTATATACAAATGGCCAAAAAGCACATGAAAAGATGATCAGCATCACTAATCATTAGGGAAATGCAAAACAAAACCACAATGAGATATAATTTCATATCCATTAGGTTGTCCATTTTAAGACAAACAAAACAGAAAATAAGATGTGTCCATGATGATGTGGAAGGACTGGAACTATTGTACATTGTTGGTGGAGTTCACAACAACAACAAACAAACAAACAATCCAATTAGGAAGGGACAGAGGCACTGAATAGGCATTTTTCCAAAGAAGACATACAAACAACCAACAGGTACATGCAAAGATGTTCAACATCACTAAGCATTAGGGAAATGCAAATCAAAACCACAATGAGATATCATCTCACACCTGTTAGAAGAGCAATCATCAAAAAAACAAGAGATAACAAGTGTTGGTGAGAATTTGGAAAAAAAGGGAACCCTTGTGCACTATTGGTGGGACTGTACATTGGCACAGCCACTATGGAAAACAGTATGGCGATTCCTCAAAAAATTAATCATGGAACTTCTATGTGATCTAGTAATCCTGCTTCTGGCTATATATCTAAAGGAAATGAAAACAGGATCTCAAGGAGATATCTTTGAGATATCCTATGTTCATTGCAGCACTATTCACAATAAGCAAAATGTGAAAATAGCCTAAGTGTTCATCAATGGCTGAATGATAATGTGGTACCTATGTGTGTAACACACACATACAAAGACAAACACAATAGAAAATTATGTGGCTACAGGAAGTAAGAAAATCCTATTTGTGACAACATGGATGGAACTTGAGGGCTAAGTGAAATAAGTCAGAAAGAGAAAGACAATTACTGTTTGATATCACTTATAGGTGGAAATCTAAAAAAGCCAAACTTATAAAAACTTATAGAGATAGATTACGAGGGGCTGGAGGTGAGAGAGGTGGGGAGATGTTGGTACAAGAGTATAAACTTCCAGTTATAAGATGAATATAATGTACAATATTATTATTATTATAGTTAATAATACTGTATTGTATACTTAAAAGTTGCTGAAAGAGTAGATCTTAAATGTTCTCACCACAAAAAAGAAATGGTAGTTATGTGATGTGATGGAGGTGTTAGCTAACACTATGGTGATAATCCTTTTGCAATATATAAGCATCAAATCAACATGCTGTACATCTTAAATTTACACAGTGTTACATGTCAATTTTATCTCAACAAAGCTAGAAAAAAAATATTAAAAATACAATAAATAAAATAAAATGACATAGCTACTATGGAAAATAACACGGTGCTTCCTCAAAAACTAAACGTATAATTACCATATGATCCAGCAATTCCACTTCTGGTATATAACCAAAATATTTAAAAGCAGGGACTCAAACAGATATTTGTGCACCCATGTTCATAGCAGCATTATTCACAATAGCCAAAAGGGGGAGACAACTCAAAATGTCCATTGACAGATGAACAATTAAACGAAACATAATTATTTATACAATGGAATATTATTCAGCCTTGTTAAATTTTGATACATGCTGTAAGATGGGTGAAACTGGATGACATTATGCTAAGTGAAATAAGCCAGACATAAAATGACAAATATTGCAAGATTCCACTTAAATGAAGTTCCTAGAATAAGCAAATTCATACAGAATGAAAGCAAAATAGTGGTTAACAGGAACTAGGAATGGGGAATTACTGTTTAATGGGTCCTCAGTTTCAGTTAAGGATGATGAAAAAGTTCTGGAGATGCCAGTGATGATAGTTGCACAACAGTGTGAATGTACTTAATGCCACTGAACTGTCTACACTTAAAAATAGTTAGAATGGTATGTTTTGTTATGTGTATTATAGTGCAATAAAAAGCATTAAAACCAAATCAACACAGACTCCCCCAAACTGTTCAAGTAACCCACAGAAAGGCAAAAAAAGAGAAACAGAAAAAAAAAAGGGTCAGAGGAAACAGAAAACAAATAATGAAGTAGCCATCTTATATACTAACATTTCAGTAATTACCTTAAATATAAATGGCCTAATTACATGAATTAAAACATAGAGATTGGTGGCATGAAATAAAATATGACCCCAAAATATGATGTTTATAAGAAAATCACTTCAAATTCACAGAAAAAAAAATACCATGCAAACAGTAATTTTAAGAAAACAGGGGTGACTGTATTGATAACAGATAAAATAGTCATCAAAACAAGAAATGTAACTAGAGAAAAAGAGGGACATAACACGATGATACGAGGATCAATATATTGGGAAGCCAACAATGCTAATCCTAAAGATGTGTGTCAATAGAACCTCAAAATACATGAAACAGAAACTGATAGAGTTTCAAGGAGAAGTAGAAAATCCACAAGTATAATTAGGGACTCCAACACTTTCCTCTTAAAAACTGATAGAACTAGATAGAAAGTCAGCAAAGACATAGAAGATCTGAATAACACAATCAACAGACTCTAAGTGACATATGCAGAACACTACACCCAACAGCAGCAGAGTATACATTTTTTTTTTTTTTCCAAACACCCACTGAACCTTTACCAAGATAGATCAGTTCCTTGGCTACAAAACAAACCTCAACAAAAATAAAAGTATTGAAATAAACATAATGTGTTCTCCAACCATATGGAATCTAACTGGAAATGAGTAACAGAAAGCTAACAAGAAAATTTCCAAATACGTGGATATTAAAATACAGACTACTAAATAATCCATGGGTCAAAGAGCAATGAAAATGAAAACTCAAAATACATGGGATGCAGTTAAAGCCATAATAAGAAAGAAACTTATAGCACTATAAATGAGGAAATATCTCAAATCAGTAACTTAAGTTCCTACCAAAAGTAACTAGGAGAGGATGAACAAAATCTCTAAGAAGAGAAAAGATGCATATCACAGTTGCAGAAACCAAATAAGGAACATCATTATAGATTATGTGCCTGTTAAAAAGATAATAAGGGGACATTACAAAAAAGACTTCATGCTCAAAAATTTGACAATGTAGGAAAAATAGACCAATTCCTCAAAAACTGCAAACTACCAAAACTCAACCAAGGTGTGATAGATAATTTGAATAGCCCTATAACTATCAAAGAACTTGAACTGACAATTTAAAACTCCTGAAAAAAAAAAATCTCCAAATTCAGATGGTTTTACAGGAGAATTCTACCCAACATTTAAAGAAGTATTGTCACTATTTTTCACAATCTTTTCTAGAAAATAGAAGAGAGGGGAACAATTCTCAACTCATTTAGGATACCAAAACCTGACAAAAAACCCCCCAAATAACAAAGCTGCAGACCAGTTAGCCCCCATGAATTTAAATGCAAAAATGCTCAACAAAATACTGGTAAATTAAATCCAACAACACATAAATTATATTCCACCACCAATTGTGCAAAGTTGGTTCAAGATTCTAAAATCCGTCAATGTGGGGTGCCTGGCTGGCTCAGTCAGTGGACTGTGTGACTCTTGATCTTGGGGTTCTGAGTTTGAGCCCCATGTTGGGTACAGAGATTACTTACAAATAAAATCTTAAAAAAATCAAATCAAATCAGTCAATGTATGAAAACCTAAAGAAGAAAATATCACAATGTCCCATCAACTGATACAGAAAATTTTTTTTTTTACAAAATCCAACATAGATTTATGAAAACAACTCTCAGAATGCTAGGAGTAGAGGGAAATCACCTCAACTTGATAAAGAATATCCAGAAAAAAATCTAAGCTAATATCATACTTCAGGATTATACTTAAATACTGACTGCTTACCCCGAGACCAGAACAAGGCAAGGATGTCTGTTCTCACCACTCTCTCTTCAACATAGTATTGGAAGTTTTAGCTACTGCATTAAGCCAGGAAAAAGAAATACATAGCATACAGACTGGAAAAGATGAAATCAAATTATCTCTACGTGGAGATGATTATGTATATAGAAGATCCCAAGGAATTTACAAAAATACTCCTAGAACTAATAAGTGATCTCAGAAATTCTGCAGGATAACAAGATCAACATACAAAGGCCAATTACATTACTATACACTAACAATGAACACTTGGAAACAAAAAACACAATACCATGTAAAACTATAGCAAAGAAAATGAAACAATTAAGAAAGCATATACAGAATCTATATACTGCAAATGACAAAATATTGATTAAGACATCAAAAAAGATCAAAGTAAATGGAAAGACATTGCATTCATGCATTGAAAGACTCAACATAGTAAAGATGTCAGTTTTCCCCAAATTGATCTATAGGCTTAATGCAATTCCTATCAAAATCTTGGCAATGTTTTTTATAGACATAAAGAAACTTTTTCTAAAATTTATATAGAAGGGACTAGACCCCATAACAGCTAAAATAATTGTGACAAAGAGTAAAAATGAGAAATCAATCTACTCATATTACTTAATATGAGTTTCAGTAAAGACAACATAGTATTTCTGGAGATACAGACAATTCTATGGAACAGAAGAACCCCAAAATAGATGCACACAAATATGCTGAACCTTTTTTTGATGAAGGTGCAAATGTGATTCAATGGTGAAGGGATAGCCTTTCAACAAATAAGTGTTGAAACAAGGGGATGTCATCAGCAAAAAATAAAATTTGACCTAAATCTCACACCTTATACAAAATTTAACTCAGAATGGATCATGAACTCAAATATAAAGTATCAAACCATAAAATTTTCAGGAAAAAAAAAAGAAAAAAAATATTTGGGATCTAGGACTAAATAGTTTTTAGACTTGATACTAAAAGCATGATCCATGAAAGGGAAAAAATTGACAAACAGATATGGTCAAAATTTAAAATTATTGCTCTGTGGACATCCATGTGAACAGGATGAAAAGCAACTAAGAGGAAATATTTGCAAATCAGATATCCAACAAAGGCTTGGTATCTAGAATAAAGAATTAACTCAAATTTAACAGTAATAAAACAATTCAATTAGAAAATGTGCAAAGCCTTGAGTAGATATTTTACCAAAGAGTGTATAGAGATGGCAATAAGGGCATACACAAATATTCAAATTATTGGTCAGAGAAGTCCAAATTAAAATAATAGTATTGTTATTAAGAGAATGGCTAAATTAAGTGCTAGTGACAACACCACATGCTGATGAGGATGCCGAGAAACTGAATCACTCACATATGGCTGGTGGGAAGGTAAAATGACATCAGGACTTTGGAAAAACAGTTTGACAGGTTCTTATAAAACTAACATGCAATTACAATATGACTCAGCAATTACACATTTATTCCACAAAAAATAAAAACATGCTCACACAAAAACTTGAAATATGTTTATAGCAGATTTCTTCAAAGTAGCCAAAACCTGGAAAAAGACCAGATGTCTTTCAAGAGGTGAATAAACATTCACACAATGGAAAACTATTCTGCAATAAAAAGGAATGGACATTAATACAAACAACAACTTGGATGAAACTCTAGGGAATTGTGTGAGTGATAAAAGCCAGTCCTAAAAAAATTGCATATCATTTATAAATGATTTCACTTATGTAACATTTTTGAATGTCAAAATTACTGAGACAGAGAACAGATTAATGCTTGGCTAGAGTTTAGGGATGGGTGTGGGGATGGATAAGTGGAGAGGGAAGGTTCTGGAGGAAGTGGGTGTGCTATGGAAGGGTCAAACCATGGATCCTTGTGGTGATGGAATTGTTCAGTATCTCGACTGTGATGGTAGATACATGAACCTAAATACATGTGATAAAATTGTATAGAACTAAGTACATAGACATACACACTCCAAATGAATACAAGTAAACTTGTGGAAGTCTTAAGATTGATGGATTTTATCAATGTCAATATCCTGGTTGTGATATTATACTACAGTTTTTTGAAATGTTGGAGGACCCTGGGTAAAATGTATGTGGCTATCTCTCTGTATTAGCTCTTAAAACTGTATGTGAATCTACAATAATCTCAATAAGATTTTCAATTAAAACACATCAAGCTTGGTTGTAAACTTAAGGTTCAATGAAAATCATAATATTCATGAAAGACAGCAAAACATACAACAATTTGTATTTCCAACAGCTACAGTACATAAGAAGCACATCATAAAGTCACTATGTTTCTGATTTGCATTTTAATTTCTTTCTCGAATCATACTTTTCATGGTGGTAAAGTATATATACATAAAATTATCATTTCAGTGATTTTTAAGTGTGTAATTCTTGGCATTAAGCACACTTGCAATGTTGTATAACTATCACCACTATCCATTTTCAGAACACTTTCATCATCTCAAATGGAAATTCTATACCTGTAAACTGTAACTCCATATTCCTCCATCTCCTCAGTTCCTAATAATCACTATTCTACTATGGTCTCAATGAATTTGCCCATTTTAGATACCCTGATAAATGGAAACATACAGTATTTGCCATCTTATGTCTGGCTTATTTCACTTGGCATGGTATTTTTTAAGGGTCATCCATACTATATAGCAAGTATCAAACTTTCAGCCCCTTTTAAGGCTAAATAATATTCCTATATATGCATAAACCACCTTTTTTTCCAACCATCCATCTGTTCATGGACACATGGGTTGTTTCCACCTTTAGGCTGTTGTGTATAGTGCTAGTATGAATGTTTGTATACAAGTATCTGTTTGAGTTCCTGCTTTCAGTTCTTTTGGGTATATACCTAGAGTGGAATTGCTGCATCATATGGTAATTCTGTGTTTAACTTTTTAAGGAACATCCATATGATTTTCCAGAGTGGCTGCACCATTTAGATTCCCACCAATAATACAAAAGATTTCTAATTTCTTCACATCCTCACCAATACTTGTTATATATATTTTTTAAAAATATAACAGCTAACTTAATGGGTGTGAAGTGGTACATCACTATGGTCTTGATTTGCATTTCCCTACTGTGGACAATAATTTTTAAAAGACACATTTATTTAAGTGTGAAAAGAATACAAACTGTTCTACCCTTTATGATTAGAAAAATAAATTACGTTGAATCTTTTTTTTTTTTTTAAAGATCTTAATGGTCTTATTCAACAATTCATGAAGCCAATTAGCATCTTATCTAGCAGATAGAAGGAGCTCCCAGGAGTTGTACAAAATGAAGGAGGAATTTGTAGGCCGAAGGAAGTAGGAACAAGGAAGTTATACTATCAAAAGTGGATTCGTGTAGCAAGGTCACTTTCCCCCAGGGGATGGCAGGGATCTATAAAGCAGATTATCTCATCAGTGCTGACCCAGTGATTCCTGATTAACTGGTTTAAGAGTCCATCTCTGGGGCACCTGGGTGGCTCAGTTGGTTAAGAGTCCATCTCTGGTAGAGACAAAACTGCAATGAAGTCTTGGTTTGGTGACATGGTGCCTGGCACCATTTTGTGACTCCATTTTGGGCCTGTTGTCTTGTTTTCAACACTTCATTTAGAAACCACAGTAAAGATTCTTGTCCACACTTCCTCTCTCTCTCTGCCTCCTGACCTATGCCGGTGCTTTCCTGTATGCTCCTTCCCAGGGCATGCTACCTCCTCTTAGGTACCATAAAAAACAAGGTATATTTTCTTTTTTTTTTTTTTTAACATTTTTTTTATTTTGTTATGTTAAACACCATACATTACATCATTAGTTTTTGATATAGTGTTCCATGATTCATTATTTGCGTATAACACCCAGTGCTCCATTCAGTATGTGCCTTCTTTAATACCCATCACCAGGCTAACCCATCCCACCCACCCCCCTCCCCTCTAGAACCCTCAGTTTGTGTCTCAGAGTCCATAGTCTCTCATGGTTTGTCTCCCCCTCCGATTTCCCCCCCTTCATTCTTCCCTTC